>NW_027495043.1:0-228748 GCF_021521415.1 Bidens hawaiensis | reverse complement strand
GCAACCTTAACCATGTCTTAGGGTGTCAATCGGTTCTCGGTGACGACTGGTAACTGTTACCCGATGACGACGGTCATCGGTGCTAGACGACCTTGGAAGATGCATGTGAAAAGGTGTTTTGGTTTTTCCTTCCGGCTTCATGCGGCGGAATACTCGTTGCCGAGCTTCTTGTTCTCTTCGGGTCTATCATATGGAAGTCGTGACTCTATGTTATGGGGGTATGATCCACTTTCCTATCTCTACTCTTTATCTTTGATGTTGTTCTTGGCCGTCTTTATTTTTGGGAGGTTGGAACCGGAGGCATCACACATCTGTGGGCTAAATCCGGGTGTCGGAATATCGGCACCAGGTTGTTCTAACTATTGGAATGTAGTGTTTGATGTGCCAGGAAGCTTTCGTTAAGGATCTTGATTGGTATGGGTTCTTTTGTTACATATTGTGTTAATTATCAAGGGCGGATGATGATTGTTCATGGGTTTTTGTTAATCGTATGATTTGAGTATTTTGGGTTGAACTTTTAAAGATAATGGCTATGGTGGCCGGATTTCTTATCGGTGTTCGGCCGGTTGGAGGTGATGGTGGTTGGTTTGGAGTTTGGTGGTAATCCCGATATTTTGGCACGTGATAAATTCTTATTCTATTTGCCTTTATTTTTGGGATAGGATCACCGGTTAATTGGACAAGATTTGGTTAATTTCAAATTTTGAAATTGATTGGTTTGGATAATGATTGCTTTCCTCAAATTTATTTTTGATTTGAGAATACTTCACGTATGCATGCATAGAGTTGAATGGCATGATGGGGGGGGGGGGGGGGGGGGTCCACTAAACAATATGAGTTCAAAGTTTGTGCATGTCTTTTTATTCTACACCTATGGTATAATTTTATGGGTTGGTAGCTTTGGATTAATATGGAATATCGGTTATCAGGGAATGGAAAGTTTGGTTATGATTGAGGTATGGATTGGAGCTATATTCGGCTAGAGAAGGTGCACGGGTTTTTCTTTGGGCTTTTGGGCTTAAGAATTCGCTCCACAATCATGGGCTTGGGCTGATTACTATATGATTGGGCTTGTGGGGAGTGGCCCCGTGTAACTGTCATCTAGCCATTATGTAACACTCCTGGGGTTGGACTTCTGGTCTGTCTCCCTTGGAGGGGATCGTTTTACTTTTTCGATTTGATTAGGCCTAGTCTAATGTTTGGTTTAGTAGTATGTTACAAATTGTATTCCTTCGGGCTAGTAGTATGTTTTCATTTGTGGTCTACCACCTCCATGGTAAATGTCCAGGAGGATAGGAGATGCACTAGTTTGTACACTATTTTTATTTCAGTTAATTTTACCAAGGGCAATGCCCTTTTACCAAAAAAAAAAAAAAAGGAAGACGCCTGGACAACTAAAGACCCCCAGACAAAAGAATGGGATCAAGTCATTCTGGATTACCGGAACAGCAAGTACCCGTTCAAAGAAGTTTTTGAAATAGATTATCCACCAAATGAAGACATGTATTCAAGAGTGAAAGAAGCAAATGGGGAACCGTACTATGGAGATGTTACTACGTCAAACGAAGACCCAAGTCCACCGGATTTCACCGTCGAATTCTGTGACATAAATGAAGAAGCACGTGCCGAAAGAATCCCATTAATCCGGCTATGTTTATTTGTGTGCCTTTTGTGTGCTCTTATTTTGTGTGCTTTTCGTGTGTTTAATGCGTGCTTAAGAATAAAGCTTAATCACTCTTAAAGTGGTTTTAAGCAAGTAGGTTATGTATTAAAATATCTAGTTTTGTGTGACGTAAGCCATGATGTAATTTGCTAGTGTGATGTAAGCAATGATGTCATGGACACCCTTCCTTTGCCTATAAAAGGAGGGTTCCCCCCTAGTGTAATTCTCATCCTTGGAAAGAAATATAAACTTCTTCTTGTATATTTCTCTCTAACCTCTCTCTAGTTTCTCTCTCTAAAAACTCATTTGAGTCTTTTGTCTTTCTTATTTTCCGGTGGGTTGTTTGAGAGTTCTTTCAAGTCTAGAAAGACTAGCTACTTGAGGTTCAGAAGATTTCCAAGCCGAGCTCCGCCTTGTGTTTGAGGTTCTTACTGGTCTTGCTGAAGATCAGTCATACACTCCCCCCCATTTGTGGTATCAGAGCCATAACGAGGCTCCTGTTCCGCCTTTACCGGATCTTTTAAGTATGCTCTGTGACTGCCGACGTTGATCGGATCTCTCACATCAGAAAAACTGATCTTGTTAAGGACTCGAACAGTCTGATACGACGTGCAAACACTTTCCCTGTGCCGGTAGACAATTTGTTCGTGAGTGGTTAGTCGACGTTAAAGAGGAGAAGAAGTCGCTGTAAGTCTCTAGTTTAGTACTAGTTGGGAAAGCACAAGAAGGGTGTCAGTTTACGTCAAAACTCAGATATGAACCAAGAGTCGAGTCTGTCCCGTTCCAGTTCCAGGTCCAGTCGTCGGTCGTCAGCGTCTAGGATCGATCAGCCGTATGATTTCTCATACCTCCCTGATGATTCTAAAATCCCCATTACTAGTATGCCCTTAGTCAATCCCTATAGTGTCTTTTCTAAACCACAAAATTCTCTTTCTAAAAGAGTCAAAAAAATAATTAGTCCAAACCCCAACCCAGGTGTCAAGGAGTTTGTTCAAACCTCCAAGTTTGATTCATACCAGCTTCCAGCCACAACTTCCGAACACCTAGTAAACCTATCCCTTCCCCCAGATCTTCCAAGGATCTGCCAATCACAAGGCTTTACCCACATCCACTTCGGTGCTGTAAGGTTCGCCCTGACCTTCCATGGTAGAAAAGGTCTACCAGCGTTCTCCCGGATCGCCCTAGTCGATTCCAGGTTCGTGGAATACCAACACGCTTGTATTGGTACTATTCAAACCACGTTGAACGTCGGCACAGTGTTTGTCACCTTCTACCCGAACTTCAACATGCCTCTTAACGATCCATCACTGTTTACCGCCTTAAAAGCTCAGATTCAGATCGGAGGTGCCCAATAGGTTAACACCTTTCAAGCAACCTTCCACCATCAGATGGCGTACAGAGTCCAAAACCACTGTTTGGACATCATGGTTCCCGGGCATAACAATTCAGGTGACGCGTTGCTCATCGACGTCGATTCCAACGCCGTGCCAACAGTAAAGATTGTTCCTAAGCAGCTATCCAGAGAAGAGCTCCTCAAGCTCCTCCCAGAAAAGTGGATAACTAATTATGAACAGATCCACTAGGCTCCTGTCCAGACAACGACAGCTCCAGACTTCGTCCGACTCCAGGACGGTCTTGTCGAACTAAAGTTCAAAAACGAAGATAAAAGAGATGTCTTCTCAACAATGTACATGATGCAGCCTGAAAAGACCACCCAAGCCTCGACAGAACATTTTCCTTATGACGTGTGCAACTGCCAGTCATACTTAGACGAAGCAGACAGGGTTGAATACGACGAATACGCCCCAAAGAAAAGAAAAAGGATCCCAAAAGTCTCTAAAAAGAGATATGAAGCGGGAGATCCAATAGTTGCCCTTCTTGGCGAACCATCGGGCAAGTTTGATTACCATGTCCGTTACGGTATCTCATCACCACAGCCAACACCAAGACCAGCCAGTCCTTCATCACCTAAACCCCCTCCTAAGCAGAAAGAAATGTTTGTCATGACGCCTATCCCGTCCACCTCATCCCCAGATCTCCAGATTGAGTTCCCAGCCCTCACCTAGTTTGAAGATCCCATACAGAAAACAAAACATAGTTGGAAAGTTCAACCTTCCAGTACTATAAACCCCACAGGATCCTCAAGCCAGATTACTGCTGCAGAAGCTACACTCAACTGGAAAATTGAGAATTCTGTTGCCCAGAACAACGCTCATAAAGCCATCTTAGCTCAGCAGAACAGGTTCAGCCATAAATGGGAGGAGGGGGAGTGTATGGCTGATCTTCTGCAAGACCAGTAAGAACCTCAAACACAAGGCGGAGCTCGGCTTGGAAATCTTCTGAACCTCAAGTAGCTAGTCTTTCTAGACTTGAGAGAACCCTCAAACAACCCACCGGAAAATAAGAAAGATAAAAGACTCAAATGAGTTTTTAGAGAGAGAAACTAGAGAGAGGTTAGAGATAAATATACAAGAAGAAGTTTTTATTTCTTTCCAAGGATGAGATTTACACTAGGGGGGAACCCTCCTTTTATAGGCCAAGGAAGGATGTCCATGACATCATTGCTTACATCACACTAGCAAATTACATCATGGCTTACATCACACAATACTAGATATTTTAAAACATAACCTACTTTCTAAAACCACTTTAGGAGTGATTAAGCTTTATTCTTAAACACACATTAAGCAAATTAAAAGCACACAAATAAAATGGGTTACAAGGACTTTTTCTTCTTCTTCTTCTTCTTTTACTTCCAACGGGAATCTGGGTGTGACGGGTCATCTTCATACGGATCAAAATCATCTACCAGATGAGTCTCTGCATATTGTTCGTAGACTTCTTTCCAAATTTGTGAATACGGATTGTCATTTTCCCAAACATTTACTCCATTGAGCACGTTTGCAGGTATAGATTCCGGCGAGACATTATTTGCATGGGCAAGGCATATCTGTGTATCTGCGTATTCCTTTGGAGCCCAGTATTTGTAATTAGGGCTAGTAGGATTTATGTCTGACCATGAGTGTGTGAAATAATAAGGAGCATGTAAAACCAAAGACTTTTCGTCCTTACCTGTTGATGGAGGAATATAACACCCTGGTCTCCTGAAGTATACAATACAGTGTTTCTTCTTTGAGGATGTAATTTCTTCAATCCACTGATGTGGAGTGAGGAACCATCGTAGCAGGGTGAACTTATTTGTGGACTTATTTGTCATTTTTTCATTCTGACAATCAATCAAATAAGGGAGAAGTTTCTCTGAGTTGAAGGACATTGAAATTGTGTGGGATTCAAATAGATACTAGAAAAAGCATAAAGCTTCTTTTGGTAGTTCATAAAGATCTTTGATATGGAAAATATTCATGAATGGGTAGTCAGGGTGGAAAACTAATCCTTTCATGAACAAACCATGCTTTTTCATAATGATTGTAAGAAGCCTTTTGTAGCACAATTGGGAGCGTTCTTTCACGGCATGTTCTGCAATTACTTCGATAATCTCTTCGGGAACATTTTTGTCTTTGAGTTCTTCTACAAGTGGTTTGTGGGAACTGGATGAACCTGGATTATTCATCATGAATAAGGTTGGAAGGATATGAGGGTGTCTGGTGTGTTGGTGCTGGATTCCTGGATGTTCCTTGTATTTATTGGCCTTTGGCGTGTACTCTTTTGGCCTTGATAAGAAATTAGCAAGGATATTATCTTTTCCTTTAATATGTTTAACCGTGAACGTCCATTGAGTAAACCAATTTGCCCATCTCAACAGTTGTGCTTCTGGGAGAATCTTTTGTTTGAACTGTAGCATTTTTGGAAAAGCTGACATGTCCATTTCAATAAGGAAATTATAACCGATTAAGTGGAATTGAAATTTCTCGATTCCTTTCTTAACTGCTAAGATTTATTTATACGTGGAATGGTGAAACATTTAGACGGCAAACCAGAAACTAAAAGAACGACCTGAAACCCTATACAATACATGCTGTATATAGGGAACCAACTACACAAGCCCAAACTAACCAAGAGCCCACCGAGATCCCAAGGGATCTCGGTTTACATACGTAGCCTGTAGCCCAAGCCCATATTACATGCTAAACCCGAACACAAGTAGACTAAGTACAAACCACTCTAATATAGGCCAACCAGTCACCCCAAATGTACTTAGTACCCTTGTGTGTCAGTGCGGTGAGGGGTTGGGCGATCTTTGAAAATTCCTCTATGAACCGTCGATAGTAACCAGCCAGTCCTAGGAATTGTCAAACCTCAATCGGAGTCTTAGGTGCTTCCCAATTTTTGATGGCCTCTACCTTGCCTGGATCGACATGGATACCCCTCTCAGCGATCACATGTCCTAAGAAGTGAACCTTGTGAAGCCAAAATTTGCATTTCGAGAGTTTAGCGTACAATTGTTCCTTCTTTAGTAATTCCAGGATTAACCTTAGGTGTTCTTCATGGTTAGTCTTATTCTTGGAGTAGACAAGTATATCGTCAATGAAAACAATAACAAACTTGTTGAGATACGCCTTGCATACTCTGTTCATGAGGTCTATAAATACGGCTGGTGCATTGGTTAACACAAAAAGCATAACCGAAAACTCATAGTGACCTCACTGAGTTCTGAATGCCGTCTTCGAAATGTCTTCTTCGGGTACTCTTAATTGATGGTAACCAGATCTCAGATCGATCTTGGAGTAGTAACTCGATCCTTGAAGCTGGTCAAAAAGATCATCAATTCAGGGTACGGGATAACGGTTATTGACCGTCACCTTGTTCAGTTCCCGGTAGTCGATGCACATGCGGAAAGTCCTGTCCTTCTTTCGGACAAATAGGAAAGGGGCTCCCCATGGTGATGAGTTTGGTCGGGTGAAACCTTTATCCAACAAGTCCTGTAACTGAGTGGACAGTTCCTTAAGCTCTGCCGGTGTGAGCCGATACAAGGCTCGTGCTATGGGTGCCGCACCGGGGGTTAAGTCGATTTGGAACTCGACTTATCGAATGGGTGGGAGTCCTGGAAAATCTTCCGGGAAAACTTCGGGAAAATCTTGAACAATCGGTATGTCTTCTATCCGCTTCTCCTCCGCGGATTTCTCGATAACATGAGCTAAAATCGCCAGATGGCCCTTTCGTAAATATTTCTGCGCCTTCATGAGGGTGATGAGACAAGTAGTCATGCCGCTCTTCTCGTCCTGTATCGAGATGATTTCGCTGGAAGGAGTAGTGATATGAACTATCTTATCATGGCATATAATCTCAGCTCTATTCTCGGATAGCCAGTCCATGCCGACAACAACGCCAAAACTACCAAGTGTAAAGGGTATGAGGTGGATATCGAAGTTAGGACCTGACAGTTTCAACTTACATCCCGCTAGTACATGTGTTGTTTCAATAGACTTACTGTCTGCTAATTCGACAGGAAACTTAGCATCTAACGGTGTCGGGGTTAAGAGACACAAAATTCCTATCAGCTCTAGTATCAAACAAAATGGAAGCAAAACAGTCGTTTACAGGAAACGTACCGGTAACCACATTCGAATCATTGCGGGCCTGGCCCGATCCAATGACAAAGGCTCTACCCATAGTACCGCCTCCGTTGTTGTTGTTGCCTCCGTCAGCCTCATTTTGTTTCAGTTTAGGTCAGTCTTTCCTAATATTACCCTCCTGACCACACTTAAAGCACTAGGGGTGAGCAATAATCGAATCGTTAACCGAAACTGAACCGAAAACCGATGAAACCGAACCAAAAAAAACTAAAAACTGAACCGTACCGAACTCTTCAAATTTTCATATTTTCTAGAATTTTTCCTCTATTTCATGTATTATATGTATTAATTGTTTAATACTATCATTTTCATGCATTTATATCTCCATTTCATGTACTAAAATTTTTATTTCATATATTTTTACCATCATTTCATATACTTATACATTCATTTCATGTATTTTTAAGCAAAATTTTAGCCCAGGTTTGATATAGATAATTAACCGAAATTAACCGAACTGGACCGATAACCAATTGGTTAGGTTGGGTTAATACTAATAACCGAACCGAACCGTGCACACCCCTACAAAGCACCCTTTTGTGGTTGCAGGCTGTTTAGGAGCACCCTTTCCCGCGAGTTCTCCTTTATGGTCCTTAGCCTGATGACCGAATTTACCGCATCGTAGGAACTTGATAAGGTCGCATGGGCCAGCATGGTGATAGTTACACTTTTACCCTTCGGTTACTTTCCCCAGCATAGTTACTCGAACCCTGTCCGCCACCGTTGCTGTTGTTGGAACTCTGATTGTTGAAGTTCCGAGCGAATTCGGGTTTACGGTGGTGTTGTTGCTGTGGGGGGGTATGATGATGAGGACCTTGTGTTGTCAAACATCCTCTTTCCATTCCCAGAGTTGTTGTTGTCATTGCTCGAGTTGTCAAGGGTTTTAGAGGTGGAACCTCTAGGTGGTAACACACCTTGGGCCACTACTTGATCCGTCAGCTTGTGGGCTATTCGGATCGCTTACTGAATAGTGGTCGGTTTAAAAGATGTCACCATACCCTGAATCTGGGGCACCAAACCATCGATATACATCTCAATCCTCTTACTTGGTGGGTCTAACATCTGCGGGCACATCAACGCCGGTTCGTGATAACGGGTGGTGTAGGCTTCAATTTCAGGGCCTACCATCTTCAAAGCCCAAAATTCTGACTCCAGCTTTGAGATCGCCTCTCTAGGACAATCCTCTTCCCGCATCATATTCTTGAATTCTTCCCAATTCATAGCATTCGCCAACTCCAATCCTAGTATTTGCACATATTGAATTCCACTAGGTGTGGGCTGAATCTTGCAGTGTTCCAGCAGCAAAGTTGACCCTGCTGGCTGGTGGACAGTTCCATATCTCAAAGGCTGACTCTGCCTTCTCGGCCCAACGCAGGAAACTATGGCTCAATTATATTATTCTAAACGTCCGTAGTCGATCATACTTGTGGGAACAAATATGAAAGTAAGACTATTATGAACTAGGATTGGTAGATATTCATGAGGTATGAATATAGCAAGGGGTTTGCTGCCAAGGTTCATAGATAATTATGGGATAAATATTGGACATGACCCGCCCTCAAATTTTACTACATGGAATCCTTGTTATTTGTGATCATAAGTAAATTTGAGTAAAGGCGAACATCATAGTATCCTCCGACCTGAGATAAATATTGGGTTTTGATATTCATCGACTATTATATTTTAACTTAGTTCTTCGCTGCTCTTAAACATGTCAGTACATAAGGCTCAGTGAGAGACATATGTAGTAAATAGAGGATTTGTCCCACTTATTCGTTGAGAGTTAAATGTCTAAGGCCTGATTTGTTAAATCAACAGAGAATGATCACTTTGTGTCTCTGGATTTAACATGACATTTGTGGCAAAAGGATAAATGATAGTTTCACCTAAATCATTTTCAAGTATGGGACTTGAAAGGGATGATGTTATTGAATGGCACTTCATCATGCGTATTAGGGATAGTAAACCCTTGTTAGGCGGTATTTGCTATTTGAATCAATATTCTATGCATCTTGTGAAATTGGGAGATTGTTGGAATCGATCTGCCCAAGACACATATTAGAGTTGATATGTGTACAAGAATAATATTAAATCATTAAATAGTATTTAAGCTACTACAATCAATAATTTAATTCAGGGTGCAATCACGTAAAGGCATATCACATATAGGGACCCTAAGCATGCTACTAGGCCGTTATATCTAACCACATATCTTATAACTTTCGGCTCTGATACCAATCTGTCACACCCCGACCAAAGGCGGAACATGCCAGGGCGTAACGTATTGATTGGACAGTAGCTCAATAGACACTAATTAAGGCAACAATAATTATTTAATTTCATTAACATTAAAACAAGTACACAAATTCAATATACCGAATAAATACATCATACTTTTGGGTTTAGGGTAAATATCCTAAGGTAGCAAGCATTAAAGAGACGGGTATAATAAATGAATGCTTGTACACCTGCTTAATCAGCCAGATTGAACCAAAGAATTATCAAATGGCACTGAAGGATAGCTCGTGGGTTGAAGCCATGAAGGAAGAACTGGCACAGTTTGAGAAGATGGAAGTATGGCAATTAGTTGAAAAACCGTAAGAAGTAACTGCTATCGCTACAAAGTGTGTACTTAAATGTAAGAGAGATGAGAAGGGGATAATCATACGGAACAAGGCAAGATTGGTAGTGAAAGGGTTTAATCAGCAGGAAGGGTTCGATTACAATGAAGTGTTTGCTGCTGTAGCGAGATTGGAGGAAATCCGACTGTTTTTGGCATATGCTTCACACAAAGAAATGAAAGTGTTTCAGTTAGATGTGAAAAGCGCATTTCTTTATGGTAAAGTCGATGAGGTGGTATATGTTGAACAACCCCCGGGTTTCCCTGACCCAGATTTTCCTGATCATGTGTACAAACTGAGTAAAGCATTATATGGGTTACATCAGGCTCCTCGTGCCTGGTATGCAACATTGTCAGACTACTTGCTAGAAAATGGGTTTGAAAGAGGAAAGATTGATAGTACACTGTTTGTCAGGAGAAAAGGGGGAGAGTTTCTTCTAGTTCAGGTTTATGTGGACGACATCATTTTTGCTGCATCAAAAGTCACTATGTGTCAGGAATTTGAAGCGGTCATGAAGATGAGGTTTGAGATGAGCGCCATGGGCGAATTAACTTTCTTTTTGGGATTGCAGGTAGATCAGAAGAAAGATGGCATGTTTATTTATCAAACGAAATATGTCCATGATGTGCTCAAACGCTTCAAGATGGATGAAAGTACCCCATTTGACACTCCAATCTGCGTCAACCACAAACTGGGTGCTGATTCCGACAATGATGATGATGTGGATCCCACTCAATATCGGGCAATCAAAGGTTCTTTAATGTATTTAACAGCATCTAGACCTGACATTATATTTGCAGTTTGTCTTTGTGCTCGTTTTCAGGCAAACCCGAAGGAATCTTACATGAAGGGAGTGAAGAGAATCTTGCGGTATCTCAAAGGCAAGCCTAAGTTGGGTTTATGGTACACGAAAGGGGGAGAATTGGATTTGGTAGCTTACATCGACTCTGACTATGGAGGTTTCAATCAGAACAGAAAGTCAACAACCGGTGGATGTCAGTTTCTCGGAGGAAGATTGGTGTCGTGGCAGTGCAAGAAGAAGACCTCGGTAGCCATTTCCACCTGCGAAGCAGAGTACATGGCAGCATCAAACTGCTGCTCCCAGGTTTTATGGATACAACAGCAATTGCGCGATTATGGTCTGAATTTCACTCAAACTCCTATTTGCATTGATAACACTGCTGCAATCTCAGTAACTAACAATCCCGTTAAACACAGTAAAACTAAACATATTGACATTCGTCATCATTTTATACGGGATTGTGCTGAGAAGAAATTAATTGTGCTTGAAAAGGTTGATTCTTTGGATAATTTTGCCGATCTTTTTACTAAAGCGTTTGACCGATCCCGTTTTCAAAATCTTGTTGAGCTTAATGGGAAGATCAATCCCGAGTAACCTTGTTTTCAATAAAAAAAATAATAAAAAAAAACCATCACAATCGCTTAAAATTATGTCGGTTGCTTAAGTTTGAAGGACATATCTTCGGATATGTTTGGTCCTTACTTCTACTTGTAGATTATGAGGATAGCCATTAACCAGATGACAGTGACCGGGGCGGTTTATGATGGGTTTTTATTTTTTCGCTGAAAAATAGTCGTTCATACTTAGTTAGAAGGACACATAATCGTATGTGGTCGGTCCAGCTGATCCATTAGATCTTCAAGATAGCCGTTTACCTGAAGACTTTGACTTGATCGGGGTGATAGAATTTAAATTTTTTAAGGGAGATGATATAATTTTTCAAGTCTATAACTTCGTAAGAATTTTCAATACGATGTTTAAAAGAAAATTGATCCAACCTTGGAAAGTGATAGAAAAACTGATTTTGTGTTCTTAACTGGTGAAGTTATTAGGCCTAAAAGACTCTAGAACAGTCATTGTATGTTATGGTAGCTTTCTATGGTGCGTAAAAGTAGAAGTGATACAAACTAAATCTCCTCGATTTAATGTGGAAAACCATTTTGAGTTGTGCATGTCTCCATATACATCTTTCCGAATGATAGGCAGAAAAGTGATTACCCAGTCATACACGAGCCCGTGAGTATTCTGATTCCCGCAAAGATAGTGTTAAGTACCTGCAGTGATCCAGATTCGGGACTTACAGTTGTCTATAATTTGGAGTTGTATTAATGTCCTTATTTGTATCAGTGAAAAACAATGTATATTTTTAAGCCTTCTGAAGCTTAAGTTGTTTCAAATATCTAGAAAGAGGCAAGAAAGAATATTTCAAGCATAAGAAAGAACAGGAAGAAGACTCTAAAGATAGATGTGTGGTCATTGTTTAATCAGACACTACGGGTACAAATAAGGACATTAATACATAAGAAAGAATACAATTTCGTTATCCAGAAAACGAGTTCGGTCAAACGCTTTAGTAAAAAGATCGGCGAAATTATCCAACGAATCAACCTTTTTTAGCACAATTAATTTCTTCTCAGCACAATCCCGTATAAAATGATGACGAATGTCAATATGTTTAGTTTTACTGTGTTTAACGGGATTGTTAGTTACTGAGATTGCAGCAGTGTTATCAATGCAAATAAGAGTTTGAGTGAAATTCAGACCATAATCGCGCAATTGCTGTTGTATCCATAAAACCTGGGAGCAGCAGTTTGATGCTGCCATGTACTCTGCTTCGCAGGTGGAAATGGCTACTGAGGTCTGCTTCTTGCACTGCCACGACACCAATCTTCCTCCGAGAAACTGACATCCACCGGTTGTTGACTTCCTGTTCTGATTGAAACCTCCATAGTCATAGTCGGTGTAAGCTACCAAATCCAATTCTCCCCCTTTCGTGTACCATAAACCCAACTTAGGCTTGCCTTTGAGATACCGCAAGATTCTCTTCACTCCCTTCATGTGAAATTCCTTCGGGTTTGCCTGAAAACGAGCACAAAGACAAACCGCAAATATAATGTCAGGTCTAGATGCTGTTAAATACATTAAAGAACCTATGATTACCCGATATTGAGTGGGATCCACATCATCATCATTGTCGGAATCAGCACCCAGTTTGTGGTTGACGCAGATTGGAGTGTCAAATGGGGTACTATCATCCATCTTGAAGCGTTTGAGCACACCATGGACATATTTCGTTTGATGAATAAACATGCCATCTTTCTTCTGATCTACCTGCAATCCCAAAAAAAAAGTTAATTCGCCCATGGCGCTCATCTCAAACCTCTTCTTCATGACCGCTTTAAATTCCTGACACATAGTGACTTTTGATGCAGCAAAAATGATGTCGTCCACATAAACCTGAACTAGACGAAACTCTCCCCCTTTTCTCCTGACAAACAGCGTACTATCAATCTTTCCTCTTTCAAACCCATTTTCTAGCAAGTAGTCTGACAATGTTGCGTACCAGGCACGAGGAGCCTGATGTAACCCATATAATGCTTTACTCAGTTTGTACACATGATCAGGAAAATCTGGGTCAGGGAAACCTGGGGGTTGTTCAGCATATACCACCTCATCGACTTTACCATAAAGAAATGCGCTTTTCACATCTAACTGAAACACTTTCATTTCTTTGTGTGAAGCATACGCCAAAAACAGTCGGATTGCCTCCAATCTCGCTACAGGAGCAAACACTTTATTGTAATCGACCCCTTCCTGCTTATTAAACCCTTTCACTACCAATCTTGCCTTGTTCCGTATGATTTTCCCCTTCTCATCTCTCTTACATTTAAATACCCACTTTGTACCGATAGCAGTTACTTCTTGCGGTTTTTCAACTAATTGTCATACTTCCATCTTCTCAAACTGTGCCAGTTCTTCTTGCATGGCTTCAACCCACGAGCTATCCTTCAGTGCCATTTGATAATTCTTTGGTTCAATCTGGCTGATGAAGCAGGTGTACAAGCATTCATTTATTATACTCGTCTCTTTAATGCTTGCTACCTTAGGATATTTACCCTAAACCCAAAAGTATGATGTATTTATTCGGTATATTGAATTTGTGTACTTGTTTTAATGTTAATGAAATTAAATAATTATTGTTGCCTTAATTAGTGTCTATTGAGCTACTGTCCAATCAAGGCGTTACGCCCCGGCATGTTCCGCCTTTGGTCGGGGTGTGACAGATTAGTATCAGAGCCGAAAGTTATAAGATAGGTGGTTAGATATAACGGCCTAGTAGCATGCTTAGGGTCCCTATATGTGATATGCCTTTACGTGTTTGCACCTTGAATGTTCTCGGTAAACAAGTGAGGCGAAGTTGACCAGTCTTTGACTTGGCGAAGTTAGTCTTGGGGCGAAGTTATCACAACTTCGCCTCTAGGGTTTACTGATTAAATGCCCAGGCGAAGTTGGGCTTCAAGCGAAGTTCACAATCAATTATTTCATAACTACGCCTATGGTAAAGGGCGAAGTTATGACCTGTTTAAACAAAGAACTGACTTAAACTGTTTGTTGTGCAGATATGGCTGCTGTGGCAGGTGCTGGTGGTGCTGGTGGTGATGAAGGTGGTGATAATAACCGACAGTTCTTTCCGGGTCACAACATGTATATCACCTTGGATCCAGAAGCTCGTGGTATAGACGATTATCGTGGGATCATTTCATTTCTCGTTCGCTCACGTATTTTTCACGCCATCATGACTACTCTTCCTATTTCACTACCAAATATTGAAAAATTTAGGCGAACATTTGAATATGACTGTAAGGTTGATCCTCCGGTTATGCGCGCTACAGTGAACAATCAAGTGGTACAGTTCTCGGCCGAACAGATAAGGGTAGCTTTACAGCTTGGGGTTGAAACTACTGATAATCCTACTGAATTTTCGGCCTCCTTCAGAGATGGTGCGTTTTTGCGCATGGGGTATTCTGGTCCGTTGGGTGACTCTCAGAGGAGGAAAGGATTTTTGTTAGATCAGTGGCGGTTTCTTATGCACGTGATGATAGTGTGCATGTCCGGTCGGAAAGCTGGTACAGATGGTATGGGGGCAACAATGCAATCGGCAATGACTGCTTTAACTTACAACAAGCCGTACAGCTTTAGTCAGATGATTTTTTATGAGATAGATCGTCAGAGACTCGCGGTGTCTAGGGAAAGATTTTTGATGTATCCAAGATTCTTGCAGATGATTCTAAACCATGTAGCTTCCAATCTACCACAACGACGTCCCATCTCGTTTGTGAAAAGTGTTTCTAAAAGAATCTTTGCGCAGTGTAAGTCATCGAGTGCTCGTAGTAAACCTGGTCTCCGTCCGATGCATACTGCATTGTTCGGTTATCTAGTGAACCCAGCTTATGTGGCTCCTTCAGGTGATGAATTTCGTGATCAGGCACCTCAACAGGAAAATGTTCTTCAACGACCACCTGTGGTGCAGCAAACACCGCCTGTTAATCTTGTCGTCGCTCCAGAAGAACAGGTTGACCTTGAAGCTGCCTTTGGGGGGCATGGGTTCTTTGACATGGAACGAGTTGATCCAGCTGTTGAAATTCAAGCTTCAGTGGCTAAGGCGTCTGGTGTAAAGATTTCCGTGGTCGCTACATCTGTGGAGGATCCTGAGAGAACTGGCTCGGATTCCTCCGATGACGATATTGCTGAAGCACAACAAATTATGGCCAGACAAGAAAGAATTCATGGCAAGCGAAAGAGAGAATCCGATGATAGTGAATCAGATTATGAGGAGGATATGTATCGTATGGTACGAAGATCAAAGAAGGAAAGGGTTGGTGAAAGTTCAAGAGTTGGTGAAAGTTCGAGAGTCGTACGTTTTTCTCCACCATCCTTATCTGGTATGACTATGTTACCTGCTACTTCAACTGTCTCACTGCCAATTTCCTCAAGTGTTCCTTTGGTGACCATATCTTCAATGAAGATGATTTGGACAAGGATGATTTAAGTGACTCAAGTGATCAAGTTTCAAATGAAGAAATCCATGCTGCAGAAAGAAACAGAAGGATGAAGAAGCCTGACTCATGACATGGTCAGGAAACTCCTTGACTCCATGCCAGATCGTTTTATTCATATCGTTGCAACAATCGAACAATGCTAGGATGTTGACAACATGAAGTAGGAATTTAAAACCTACACAAAAAACATGGATTTAGCGAAAATACATAATCAAAGCTCATAATCATCTAATCGTGATCGGAAAACATATTATTATTTCTTACCGAGTCGGAATTAGAGGGCTGGTCAAGTTAGGGTTTGGATTAATTTAGAATGCAATGAGTCGTTTTGAGTTTCTTTGAGTAAGGAGTGTAAGGAGAGAGAGAGAGGGAAAAATAATGTTGAAAAATATCTCACTCCCTCTTATATACCTTTTGAAAGTGGGTTTTAAATGCAATTTTTCGTTTAGTGAGTTAGCTGTCAAACAGTAATCTTATCCAATTTAATTTTTACACATATATGCTCACATATATGCGTATCCGAAGATACATATTACATACTTAACATGTCTACCTTTCTTTCATACATGCATACATACTTTCTCTCTTTTTTTCATACTTTCTATTCGTTTTAAAGAGCATTTCGCCCTATAACATTCATAGATATTATTAGGGTCTGCAACCCTTTAACCTTTGCTATATTATTAGGGTTTGTAACCCTTTAACTTTCGCATATATTATTAGGGTGTGCAAGCTGGTAACCTTCGCAGATATTATTAGGGTCTTTAAACCGGTAACCATCGCAGATAATATTAGGGTCTGCAACCCTTTAACCTTCGTAGATATTATTAGGGTCTGCAACCCTTTAGAGATACCACCATTGTAACACCCGTAAATTTTCGATTGTCTTTGAACAAATGTTAAATACAACGCCAAAGTAGGGCCCGAGACCGGGGCCTTACAAGTTGGTATCAAAACATAAGTTTGTGAGAAATAAGCAACCTACAAGTTTAGACTCGAACAGAGAATGAGACTTAAGTAAGAAAAGAAAGAAGATGCAAGTTCAAGAAAGCCATGTGTCACTCAAACAAGCTAAGTAAAGGTAAATTATATGATTAATTTCATGTGTAATGTAAGAAGGTGTAAGGAGGTTAGCTTTATTTCTAGAGATAGGAGTATATGATTACATGAACTGTTTGATTGCCTAACTGTCTAAAAGTAGAAATAGCTGAAGTGGACTCACAAAGGGAAGTGTGTAGGACACAAAAAGTAATGTGATCATCTAATCACAGCTGGCACTGTTATTACCTATTATCCTTACTATCCTTGTACTAAATAGTTCATTGAGTGATGACGTTTGTGTTTTCTGAAAGAATACGAATGGCTGGAGCAAGAAAGGTTGTAGTCAAGGAGGTCGTACTGGCCGTTTTGGCAGGCCAGGCATTGTTTGAGAACCTTCTGTAGAACCAGTTACTAAGGCAAGAGAGGAGAGGAGTGAAAATCTGTGAGTACCATGCAACAATGAAGGGTGAATCGATTGAGGTTAGGTCAGTGAAAATTGATAAAAGGAAGAGGGGCCGAGGTTGGTGTAACCACAAGTCATTCAATGGTTTCGACCCGCCAAAGCTGACTGGTTTAGGAGATGCATCGCTACTCTTCAGTGGATAACCACAATGGACAAGGTTACCCGAATTAGCGAGTGCCGTCCCGATCAAGTAGTAGGTTACTTAGTCGTTTAGTGATGAGGCTATGTACATGTGGGAAACTGTGGAACAAAGAAAGACCCGAGAAGAGAGTAAGGCTATGAGGTGAGATGATCTAAAAGAGTTGCTCCTGAAACATTTTTGTAATGATGCTGAAGTTGAGATGGCGGAGATGAAGTTTCTAAGTCTGAAGGCGGGAAATATGACACACCGCGAGTATACTATTGAATTCAACAGCATGTCGAGGTAGGTGCCTGACATGGTGAACACTGAAGCTAAGCGAATCAATTGTTACATCAGAGGGAAACCATAGAATGTTCGCAAAAACTGTTGAACATCAGAGGGCTAGTAAACCTGCTACTTTTGATTCTGTCGTTGAACTTGCAGAAATGGTTTATGATGATCTGACTATGGATGATGTGGTAGTGGAAGAATAAAGAGAAGAAATGGGTTGCTTCTACTAAACGAACCGGTACTCAACTTTTGTACGTCCCGAGAGAGGATCTTACAATATGATATCAACAAACTTAACGTTATTGCGGAATATAACGTAAAGTGATTCAAGATAGATAAGTACAATACGTAAGAAAACGAGATAATGCTTTAAAACACATGTTAGATATATTAACGTCGGGTGCTTAAGCACTAGGTTACACAAAATACTGGTTCACCACAACAATATGAACGGCCAACTCTAGAACCCTATACACATTATCTATTCATAGGGGAAACCCATAGCCTAGCCCAACATTAAGCCCAAAGCCCACCGAGATCATAAAGTGATCTCGGTTTACATTCATACTCCCAAACATGAATTACATTAATATTAAACTAAGTACAAACCACTAAATGTAGTATACCAAACAATCTCCCTCTTGGTTTGTAGCTTTGTCCTTTAATCATGTTCCAAGATATTCACATCCGCATCCTTCAATCCACCAGCCCAAAATCCCGTTCTGATAATCGATGCCACCATCCTTGTTTATTCTTTGATAGCAGCTTTAAAAATGGGTTCGGAAATAATCTGAAAATTACTGAGCGTCTTGATATCTCTTTCACCCAGCTTCAGCAAGTCTTTTGGATCAATAAACTTTTACTGCCCCTTTCGTAGACGTATAACAACAGTAGCGGTTTCATTGTCATAAGCCCATAATTGCATATCGTCAAGAGAACCCTCAGGAATAGCAGTCGGCACAGGAATGTGAGTAGCCTTATTTTTTGCAGGCCACATGACGTTCACCATTGTTTTTTCAGTACGTGGATCTTGAACTACTTTAGCCTTTTTCAAAAATGACTCAGTAGTAGTCATACCTGGAAATCCCAGATCAACTTGCCTCTTCAAAAAATTCCAAAAATCAGTAGCCTTCTTGTCATGACTCGGATTCTGAAACAGAGTGTTGATCAAGTCACTGAGATCTACTTTTGTCCATGATCCAAAATCCTTCATTTTCCTGTAATACTCGGTAGTCCCGGACCTCCGTTTCACCCACCACGTGTTCTTATCAGTATCAAAACCCCATGACATAACCCCAGAACGATCACCATATTTATCTGAAAAAACCTTCTTTAACGTAATAATGAACTTATCTTGATAATTGGCAGACTCAACATTCTGATTGGAGTTCTTCATAACAAGAATCTTCTTTTGCAGTCGATCAGATTGTTCAGCAGATTTAGGTGGGATTGTGAGATAGTGCTCCAGTGACTCAGATGCGTCAGCATGTGGAGAGGTATGTGCACTGGAGCTCCCGCCTTGATCGACAGTGGTTTATTTCATAACAGGGTCTTTACTTCTTTTGAATTCGTCCCTAAATTTCTGAACGAGTTTTCGTTGAAGGTCTAAGTACATAGCAGTCAAACCATCCATGCTAGACTGAAGCTCTTTGATCGTAAAATCTTTGTCAGAGTTGCTAGCTTCGAGTTCTTTTATACGTACATCCTTTACCATTGAATCTTGTTCGAGTTCAAAGACTCGATGTTGAAAAGCTTGCACATCCACAGGAGCATCTTCAAGTACAACCCCCTTTTTCCTTTATTCTACAGACTAGAGTCTTGCACGGCAAGAATCTGAGCAATCTTCTCTGAAGCACTAGAACTTGACTGACCAGTGGGATTTGATGATATCGATGGCTCGTCAAATGCAGGAATATCAGCTTCAAAATCAAATTCTTGAGCAATGTCATCAAAAATCTGATCCTGAGATTGACCCTCAGTTGCATATGGATTTGTATCAACGTGAGTCTCAGTGCTATCCAACTCACGTTCTTGTTATTGTTGGCTTAATGTTGTTGTAGCTGTGGTTTCAGCAATCACTACGCCTGGTCTGGGATCTTTCTTTGTCATTTTACGTGGAACAAGATTAGCGTCTGATTCTTCTGGAGTGTCATCATCTTGAGTTTTAGCAACTGCTTGAGGAGGCTTTAAGGCAGTTGACTGAAGTAATTCCTTAAATTTCTCAAACTCCTTTAATTTCTCAGCAGAAGGAGCAGTCTGTGTTTCATGGTGTTATGTCTCATCGTCATCTAAAATGACCTCAAATGTAGCAGTATGCCCCTGATCCGGCGCCACACGCTCCTCAGCAACCTGATCACTGACAGACACAGTCTCAGGCTCAGCAAACCTGCCAAAATTAACTAACTCGTGAATGCCTTGATAAACGACCTTTGACCCCTTCCTAGACTGTTTCATCAATCCAATAGTATTGGGTCTCATCGACTTCATATCCAGCATCTCGATAGACTTAACAAGATCAGTGTAATGTGAATCAAAGATCATCTGTAAGAACCGAGGATACATAAGAAACATCTCCTTCTTATTTCCCTTCAAGTCGCTCATCATCTCATCAAACACGAATTTGGAATAATTGTAGTTTCGGCCCATGATCAGAGAAACTACAGCCGCCATCTGAATGTGGCAAATCTCATCAAATCCTCATTTACGTCCTGACACACAAGTAAAGAATGTGTGTATCAAAAACCTCGTAACCCATCATGACTAGAATCTCTGTGACAGCGTTAGTCCAATATTTCATTGGGTAGTCAGGTTGATCTCCAAATAAAAGAACCTCGCGTATAATGTCCTCTGAGATGACGACCGGCTTCTTTTGAACTTTGAAGTCTATAGTAACAGCTCCACTTGTTCCTCGTTGGTTGATCAAAGCATTATTCCAGAACTCCGTGATCATCTTCTTGCATATGACATGAGTTTCTCGTAAAGCGTGAGAAATCCTGCAAGTGTTGAGACCGACAATCATGGACTTAAACTCCTTGTGTGCCAGAGGTGGATCAAACAGATGTCCGCTATGTTATGAGCATCAACGAACTTTAGTGGTGCTTGATCAGCCATCACTGCAACAAACGAGTTAAGTTAGCAATCATTTATATAACTTGGTCAACAAACATAAGTTTAAGGGTATAAATTTAATTTCCAAGACATTGAGGATCAGTTATGAAAGAAACAAATTATATGTACCATAACTGAAAAATAACATTAATTTTATAATAGATTTAGTCCAAAAGGGGTGTTCTCTGTCCACACAGATGGATTTCGGTCAAAGTATGGAGTTTTAGGTCAATGATAAAGATTTTATGTCTAGTCCCACCGAGAATAAGAGTTCTCGGTCAACATATGAGATCTCAGGTTAGCAATGGAGGTTAGGGTTGTTAACCAGAAAGATAATTCGGAGAGTTATTTTGAGAATAATGAAAATAATTGAGATCTGAGGTTTTTGTATCCCAATCTAGCGGGCTGAGAACCCAGATGAGCCCAAACCAACTAGACAAGCCCAAACCAGAAGGGCGGTCCAAAACAAAGTTATCATACACAGTTTGGATACCATCTTGATATGCTCTACACTGAGAAGGTAGCAACAACATAAAGATATGCTCTACACTGAGAAGGTTTATTGGGAACAGGTTGAAGAGGAACACAGAAGACTTATGTCATTACAGAGTGGGCCAGAAAGACAACCAGTACAATAGACAAAGATCTCCTCCAACTAAACAATTTGACAAAGAGACAATGGAGATAATAAAAATTTTGTCTAAAGAAGGAGGTGACTACTTAAGGATGATTATGATGAGGAAAGATGAAATTGTAAAGTTATATGAACAAAAAGGGCATGTGAGAAGACCCTAACCAAAAAATACAATACACTTCATGGGCTTCCACTTTAAGTGTCCCTATTCCAACAACAAGGTCAAGACTTCAAAGAAAACAAATTCCACCTTCAAATGTGGACCTACCTAAGAAACTATTCTTTTACTCAATAATTAAAACTCTCAAAGTGATCATGACAAGTGGCGAATTTAAGACAATTGTGTCTAAAGATGATTTCCAAAATTCAACAGAGAACTAGAGCAAATGGATAAACTTAATTTGTATGACTACCAGCAGAGATACGGGTATGCAGGACAACAAATAAATGCACTTTCTAAGTTCTGAAAAGAACATTCTAGAAAAGGATTTCCTTTACTTAACAAGAAAAGGAAGTTGGAGTACACTGAAGCTGGAAGAACAAGAAGGAATGGGAGGATGAGTGACATTAGGATGACTGAGCTATCCTACAAGCAATCAAGAAAATTCTTTAATCCTCTGGCCACCATGAAAGAGTGTATCATCATGAAGCAGCAGATGATGAGGCCGAACTATGAAGTCCAGAAGAATGGTAGAATTTCAAAGATAGTCTATGAACAGAAGACTCAATCTTTCATATTGAGAAATAAGGACTGGCCTTAGGCATCATTGAAAATGACACATAACTGGAGTTTCTCTGTCAAGAGATTCAACCGCATTGGACGAGGTTGGTTGATTTTCATCATATTGTGGACATTGCATAATGGTCTCCTTGTCGTCATACAGTATCTGTGAGGCTATTTTCTCATCAATGTCTGCAAAATCCAAGTAGGGCACATTAAAAGATTTGAAAAGCTTATCATAGTCGAAAGCCTCTACTGGTCCCATGCTAGGCTTTGGTGATTTGTAACTAGTAATGTCAGTGTTACAGACCACCTCAACCTTGCTGTTCGATAGATTAAAGACTCTTCTGTTGGGTGTCCCAACAACATAGCCGACTAAGATACCTTCATTGGCTTTCTCACCAAATTTAGAGTTAGTCTTTAATATCGAACATGGGGACCTGAAAGGTTCGAGACCCTTCAAGTTTGGCTTTCTACCATGCATAAGTTCATAACATGTTTTATTTAATCTTTTAACAGATAAAACACGATTAAGGATATAACAGGTTGTAGCAACAGCCTCAGCCCAGAACACCACAGGAAGTTTAGCATCTGCCAGCATGGTCCTGGCGCCTTCGATTAGCGTTCTATTCTTCCTCTCAGCTACTCCATTTTGTGGCGGAGTATATGGGGCGCTGTACTGATGCTCTATCCCTTTCTGTAAGCAGAACATCTCCATCTGATAGTTCTTGAACTCTGTATCATTATCACTCCTGATGTACTTAAACTTTCTTCCAACAATATTCTCAACCTTGGTAATCAAGTTAATTACCAACTGAACTGTCTCATCTTTTGCCTTCAGAAAATAGACCCAAGAGTATCGAGAGTAATCATCGGTTACCACCAGACAATATGAAGTTCCTCCTAGACTCTTTACATTCACAGGACCAAAGAGATCAATTTGAAGTAGGTCCAAGGTGCTAACAACTGAGTTAACTTTCTTGGAGTGATGAGGCTTCTTGTACTGTTTTCCTTTCTTGCATGATACACATTGGTCTTCAAAATTGAAGTTCTTCAAAGGAATCCCTAGCACCAACCCATTATTGACTATGTAGTTCATCTTACGAAGATGTATATGACCCATTCTTCGGTGACACAGTTCTGACTCAGATTCAGTTGCTTTTGACAGAAGGCATGATTCTTCTGTTGTCATCTCGGATGATCTCATATCCATCACATACGTGTTTCTCTCTCTTGGAGCTCTCATTACAACCCATGTCTCTGGTATCTTGAAACCAGGATAAAGCACGAGTGCCTCATATTTAGTGAAATGAACAGTGTATTCTTTATCACAGATCTGAGAAACACTCAACAAGTTATGCTTCACCTCTTCTACAAAATTCACCTTTTCCAACTTTATTCTCCCAATACCACTAATTCTCCCCCCACTGTCTCTAGCGAAATTTACTCTTCCTCCTTGAACAGAGTTCCAGTCACGTAACAATTTCTTGTTACCAGTCATGTGCCGGGAACTGCCACTGTCAACAATCCACATATTGTTTACAGCCCTGTTTGACTGTTCCTGCACAATTAAAGAAATAGATTAATATCTAGGGACCCAAGACCTACTGGTCTTGGGTCGATTAAATCTGTTATCCGGCATCCAGTACCTTGGTTGCCCAAAGTCAGTTTGAGGAAAGTTTATATTAGTTCTGTAGGAGAAATTTCTAGATGACTGGCTTTGAGGCCATCCAAACCTTCGTGAGTTAATTGGACTATAATTATTGTTTTGGTAATTTACAGGGAGAAAACGAGACTGGTTTCTTTGAAATCTTGGTTTAGACCAATGATTGTAATTTGGTATGTTAGTGTTTTTACCAGCATCACCATTAGTACTCGTTTTATACTCAGTTTTAGTAGGCCTCATAATTCTAGCTTTTCTCTGTTTCAGAGGACAGTCAGCGACAAGATGTCCTATCCTGTTGCATCTAAAACAACTTCTGTTCTTCTGTTTTTGTTGAACTTTCGTCTCAGAAGTTGTTGCAGATGTTGAGGTAGCGTTACTATCCGTTTGTCTCACATATGGTGGGACGAACGGATTTAGAGAAGATTTTATTTCATCAAACTTATAGTCCTCCCCTCGTTTTAGTAACACAACCTCTTCTTTTATCTCATCTGATTCAGAAGGCTTGTCTGAATTTGATGAGACGGAGCTAGAGACAGATCCAGTGACATTATAAGTTGTCTTACTTGTTTCAATCTCGTTAACTTTGGTTTCTATAGCAGAAACTTATATTGGAACTGTCTGACTAATTTCAACATTCTCAGATTGCTGATTACTAGGATTATAAGTATAGTTATTGTTGTATGGTGGTGGAACTTCTGAGAATCCAATTCCCCCTTTGATAACCGGGGAACAATGAACACTTATGATGTGATCCAACATCGCAGAAGAATTTCTAAATTGTTCAATTTTTCTGTTTAGTTCCACCACTTTCACCTGGTAATCAGCTATCGGTTTATCTTTTTCAGCAATTAGTTTGATCTTTTCTTCTAACACTTCATAACTAAGATCAATCACTTGTATTTTTTCAGCTAGAGTGGCTTTAAGACTTCTGATGTCCTTTTCGCTCGCTTTTATTTTTACCGAGTAACTATTCTCTTTAGTTTTAGAATAGTGATGATCTTCTTTTAAGGTTTTAAATTGTGTGTCCAAACTAAAAAACTGATCAGTTAATGTTTTCAATTGATCAGACAGATTTTCATATTGTTCACAATGAAGTTCAGAACTTACCTCAGAGAGCTGATCGTTCACTTCTGCCATGTATGCTTGATCTTCTCCCGTCTTCCTCTCACTTCCTCCACTTTCAATGTTTACCAGATTTGCCTGTTCGAACATCTCCTCAACTTGTATATTCCAGTTGTATCCACCGTTCTGTTGAGATACCATAGCCTTATTTTCACTACCACCCCCATTCTGTTGAGCAGGCCTGTTCTGACTTCGTTCGACTCTTTCATTTGTACATTCCTTAGCAAAGTGACCATTTTGTTGACAGTTATAACAACAAACCTTTGATTTATCAAACCCTGGTCTTTCTCCAACAAACTTTCTACCCGTTTTCTTCATAAATCTCTTTACCCTTCTGACTATCATAGCCATCTGCCACTGCAGATCCATCTCTTCCAGATCATCAGCATCGATCTGATCATAGTCTTCATCCAAAGTTGCAGGGTCGACTATTTTACCTTTGATATAGTTCTCATAAGATGCAATGAAGGATGCATAGAGGGCAAACTGTTGTTCAGCAGATTTCACACTCATAGGCATCTGTGAGTAGTTATTGCTTGGAGCATTGGATGAGAAATTTCTAGTTGCAGTTTGAGGCTTTGAGGAATTACTCCCTCCTTCTATGAAACATACGTCACCATCCATATTGAGAATCACATGACCATCTGGAGTGGAGTTTGATTCCCCCTTAGAGTAGTAGGCAGTGGATTTTAATTTTGAACTTGAGCTCAGAGTGACTTTAGCACCATACATTCCCGGATCCTGAACCTGATCAGTTGGTGTCTCCTTTCGAACCATGTTAAGTTCAAAATTTCGTAACTTATTGACCACTGTTTCCAAATCAATTTTGTCAAAATCTTTATCTTCTCTCATCAGAACAGTGTACAGTTTCCATTTCGGTGGGAGAGCATCAAGAAGTTTCTCTACTACCTCTTCTTCCTTGTATTCAATGGAGTAATTATTTAGTTCGGTCATCAAGTGATAATATCGTGTGATGATATCATCAAGTGATTCATTTTTCAAATACTTGAATACAGAGAATTGGGTTTTTAGCAGCTTTGTCTTGGAAGTACGTATCCCCACATTACCTTCATATCTATTTTCTAGTGCTTCCCATAGCTCTCTAGCAGTTTTGTATTTCTTGAAGGTATGAAGAATCTCTTGTGGAAGAGCCATTGTTATAGCTGCATGAGTTTTACTCTCTGCCTCATACATTTTCTTTTCTTCCTCTTCCATCTTACTGTACTTCTTAATATGTTCACGACCTTCAAACATGGATGTTGGTGGAATGTACCCGTCTTGAATGCAGACCCACATCTTAGCATCTTGATACTTCACATACTGTTCAAACCGATCTTTCCATGCGACGAAATCAGTACCCTTCAGTAGTTTTGGAGCTTTAGTTGCAGAACCAACTTCAACCTCCATTTTTACTAGTTTTGTGATATTTATCGAAGTCATTGTTGAAAAATAGAGATTCAAGAATCAAAAACAAAGTTCTGTGATACAGCTATAGCGAAGTTAGTACAACTTCGCTGGACTATAACTTCGCTGGACTATAACTTCGCTTGGACTATAACTTTGCTTGGACTATATCTTCGCTAAGATCATAACTTCGCTTGGACTATATCTTCGCTTAAGCCCTATAATTTCGCTAAAACCCTACGTATTGTTACGGCAACTTCGCTTGACGAACGACAGGTTTTGCAGGTTTTAGTTAAGTTGATTGCGAGAGACGTGAGGGTGATTACGAGGTATACTTGTTGAGGGAAGATGGGCAAGGGACAAAAACGAGGTATTTCAACGTAAACTCGTTCCACGAATGGTCAAACGGAACGATCTTAACACCCGTGTGATAATCCCGAACCACACAATCACGAGCAAAATGCTCTGATACCAATTGTAGGTTCCCAGCCGGATCTACACAGGAGTATCTCGTAACACGAGGGTGCGGAATCCCCACGTAATACGATATGAGTGTAAGATAAGCAATACGTTAAATAAGTAGGTAAACACACGAGATAATACCTGAAAACTTGATGTATTACTATTGCCAACACGTGATGCACAAGATCACCAAAAACACGTTTTTCAAAAACCTTTTTTTCTCCTTTTTTAAAACTCGAAGTTGAGGTTTAAATAGACCTCGACAACTTCGCCAACAAGCTAGGCGAAGTTGTCGTAACTTCGCTAGTTCCCCAAGTTCGTGTATACATACCAGCGAACTTACATAATCAACAGTATTCGACACGTAACAAACAAACAAAATGATTACAGACACAGACAAAACACGAGATACTGAACTACTGACATCATGCACCAACACTTTTGCTTGTACAAAACAAAGTCTTTTCCATACTTTGTTTCATCTGGGACATGAAAAGGTTTGAAGTTGAATCTCTCATTACATGAGTCAGTGTGACGACCATACTCATCACACTTCTTGCACAACACTTTTCCTTTGTATCTTTCATGATTACTTCCTTTCTTGAACCTTTCACTTGGTTTAGGTGCTTTGACTCCAAGTGTCTTTTGAGTCTTCAGACCATCATAATCAATTGAGAAGGGTACAAACTCCACAATCTTGATGTCTTGTCTTTCAGTTTTGCTTTTGACGAATACAATCTTCTCCATAACCATTGGTTCTTCATCAATGCTTTCTTTATATCTTGACTACCTCTTCTCATATTCTTCCAGAGTTTCCACTTCTCCAATGTCAAACACCTCATGACTAGAGAAGACTGGATAAACAGGGATAAAGTTTTCAACATCAACAGTTTCAGTCACCTTTTTCTTGTTGTTTTGTTTTATCCTATCCAACGCAGCCCTGCTTTGAGGCCTTACTTCATTGTAGCTTATCTTCTTCCTTTCACAAATATCAATAGCCACATGTTCTCTTTTCATTCTATCATTCTGTTTCTTCATTCTTGGTTTGACAGGTGGATACATTGGAAGTTTATCAATTGATTTTGGTTTCTTCAATCTTCTACCCCTTTCAGTAGCTTTGATTTCTTCCTCAGTGATCTAATCGCTCAAGTCACTTAAGTCATCTGTATTCAGATCATCAGAGTCAAAATCATCTTCAGAGACTTGCACTCCAATTAATTTTCCTTCTTTCACCCCTTCCTTAACTACAAACTCTCCTTCTTCATTTACCCCAACATTCTTGTAAAGATCAATAAATTCTTCTTTATCTTCAAACAGTTCTCTAAATTGTTGTACATAAGCATCTCTCTTCTCTTTGTCAACTTTGGGCATAAAATTTTTGTTGAATGGTGGTGGAACTTCTTTGTATTTGTCTTCCTCTTTCACTTGATTCAAAATTCCATAAATGTTTCCTGTCGAGACCAAGTTTTTTAAAAATTCATTCTCAACTTGCAGCTTTTTGTTCTTCACCTTTTCTTCAACAATCATCTTCTTCAGTCCATCTATTTCAGTGATGTATCTGGTTTGAGCTCTGTAACTGATCATACAATTATCTTCCAAACTCTTTATCTTTTCTTCATTAATCAGCTCACCTGCATTATACCCATTGATGATACTTTGTTTCCTAAAACACTCACCCTCCAGCTTGCCTACTTTTATAGTTAATTCATTTATAGTTTCATGTAAATCAACTGTAGGAGTAGAGTGTACTTGAGATGATGTTCCATCCTCTTTCTTAGCAATAGCCATCAAAGCAACATTTGCTCTTGATATATCTTCTTCATGGTTGCTCCAGTCAAAACCACCCTTTTGTTGGGCTGTCAAAGCTACAATCCCTTGGTTTCTTGGTTGATTTCGATTGGTTTTGTTTGAGTTGGATGAAGCAGTTTGAAGGTTTTGAGTGTTATTTCTTTGAAAACCTTGATTCTAAGGCACAACTTGTTGATTGGGCTATTGAAAGTTGTTGAAGTTGGGATTATAGTTGTTGAAGTTGTTGGGACTGTTGTTGTTGAAATGGTTATTTCTTGACTGATTCTGTTGGTATTGTTGTTGATATTGCTGATTTCTTGGCTGATTCTGAACATGATTCATCTGAAAGTTTCTTGGCATGTTGCACTCTCTGGCAAAATGACCTGGCTTTCGGCAATTATAACAGATGGCTTTTGACTTGTCAAAACCAATTCTTTCATTTGACTTGCGGATCCACTATAGCCACCCAGCAAGGTTTTACTTAGCCTATAGGCTCAACAGCGATCGCGTATCACTGTTGACTTCATCCAGAAGCTCTGACCAAGTCCCATCGCGGTACGCGATGGGCCAGTCTTTTGCCCCGTCGCGTAGCGCTATAGGACAATAAACCAGAATTTTCATTTTAAACCCTCAGCTTTGGAATTTTGCAAATTTAGACCCTTTTAGTTTTGGTTCATAACGAACGTAACGAAAATCGACAAAATGTCAATTTTTTTTTTTAGTTCTTGTACCGTAACAAACGTGACAGAAACAGATTGAATTCGCGTAGACTCACCACGTTCTGTTTTGGGTCCACTTTGCGGCACCTTATTGGTGTTATTTTGTTGTTTTGTTTTGTTTTAATTCCGGTCCATAACAAAAATCAACCGAATGACATAGTTTTTAGTTCCGGTAACGCAACGAATGTGACGGAAACCGGCTGAATTCACGTAGATTGGCTACCTCAACGATATTCAGGTTTTACAAATAACCGGGTTTTATTAGAACAACGCCACTGCATTGGTGTGCCTCAATTTTTACATTTTTTGGTTTTTTTATTAGCTCCGGTACAATAACGCATGTAATCGAAACCGACCAAAATCGCATTGACTTACCACAACAATGCTTGGGCTTTACCACTGCCCGGGTTTTACCGACCTGCCCCGACACAACTCACTAGGGATGAACAAATTTGGTACCAGTACCAATTGGTACCAGTATCGGTGCCAATTTAGTACCGTCTTTACACAATGCTTCGTGCGGTCTTGAATTGAATGCTCTATATTCATGTTCATCCACAAGCTCCTCCTTTTCATCAGCTATCATCTTTTCTTTGGTGTCCATTGGAGTTGAAGCTGTTTTGAATTCTTGACATTTGAACTTATTCAAAATGTCCTGCACATATTTAGTTTGGTAAATGAAAATCACATCAGCTTTTTGTTGATCTTGCAGTCCCAAAAAGAAGTTCATTTCTCCCATAGAGCTCATGTTGTATTTGGATTTCATCACCCCTTCAAACTCCATACACATTTGTTCATTTGTTGAAACAAAGATGATATCATCCACATAGACTTGAAATAGCAGCAAATCTGATCCCTTTCTTTTGTAGAAGAGAGTCTTTTCAATGGCTCCCCTTTGTTCCTCTATCCTTGGTTGCGTGGTATTCGTCTCCATTAGGGTAGTGTGTCGGTGAGACCGAGAGGAGAGTCGACATTAGAGCACGTTAACAATTCGTCACCCGGTTTGTTCTTATATCACCATCCAGACTTATTGTGGTCTTTTTAGCCTATTAATTCCATGTGATAAGTAGTTCAGCAAAAAGCTGAGGGGATTTTCACTTACCAACTAAATATGTGCAAGACATTTTGAATAAGTTCAAATGTCATGACTACAAAACTGCTTCAACTCCATTGGACACAAAAGAAAAGATGTGAAAAGGGGGAACCTGTGGACGAGCATGAATATAGAGCCAAAATTGGATCCCTGATGTACCTAACTTCTACAAGACCTGAAATTATGTATGTTGTTTGTGTTTGTGCAAGATTCCAATCAAGTCCAAAAGTGTCTCACATGAATGCAGTCAAGAGAATTTTTAGATACTTGAAGGGAAGACCTGATTTTGATATTAATGAATTAAATCATTATTGTCACTTTAATTAGTGTCTTCTGAGCTACTTTCCAATCAATACGTTACGCACCGGCATGTTCCGCCGTTGGTCGGGGTGTGACACTGTCAAACTTGCACACGATGCTCAGCGGAGGTTGAACCCAAACATGAGGGAAGTGGTGAAGAAAGAAGTGCTGAAAGGGTTGGATGTTGGGATTACTTTTGCTATCTCAGACAGCACATGGGTGAGCCCGACATAGACAGTACCGTAAAAGGTGGGCATCCAAGTTGTCAAGGACGACTCAGGTAACGAGGTCGCCATCCGGCCGGTAACCGGGTGGCGTATTTGTATTGATTATCGAATCCCTCAAACGTTCCCAATCTCAAGAAGACACCAACAAGCAGGTAGAGGTGAATCTAGTAGAACTGGATCCCAAAGAACAACAAGACCACTCCACAGTTTACCTCATAGAGCAGATGTTGGTGAAACCATTCTGCTAATCTATCTGCACCGCAATTTATGAATGGTCGGTTGGTGAGTGTACGAACATCCCACCTCGGCAGTGAAAGAACGGCAATAATGTATTAGAAATATTGAACACCATTCTCCCACTTGATAATACAAGTTTCAACTCCGAATCGTACAGCCAATAATCAATATCACCTGAGCTCTATGGGAGAAATGAACTTCTTTCTTAGACTGCAAGTTCAACAAAAAGCTGAGGGGATTTTCACTTACCAACTAAATATGTGCAAGACATTTTGAATAAGTTCAAATGTCATGACTACAAAACTGCAAGCTAAGCATTATAGACTGCCTAGGCTATCAATGAACCTTTGTTAATATTTGATTTTCTTTGGATTATGCTTTTCGTGATGGATTTATAAATCCGTAAACTGTTTGATTTTATTTGATTGATGCATATGTGCACTAGGTTATGTTTGATGATTTTTATTATTCCACATTATCCTTGGTGATTGTATGTCATATAATAGGATTTTGATAGGTCATTTATTCTGTGTTCTTGAGTAGTATGTGGTTGATCTGCAATAAAACCATAGGAATAATATGATTAGTCAAAGAAACTGCTAACCTAAAAAGCTATAAGGTGTAGGTTATTGTAATATCTTATTTAATTAAGATTGCAAGATTTAGTTCTTCGTAAGGAGTCAGTCTATATTTGATTGGTTAACATTTTCAGTGAGTCAATTGAGTTTATTAAATTACCATTGATTTCCGCACTGTAAGGTAGGATTTCATTATTAAGATACTTGTTCAAAATCAAATAAATAATCGTAAGGAAGTTTAATATATAAAACTGGTGTGTCTTAAAACTTATTAGAAACCCATAGGTGTCTTCTTGAGAAGGGTTGGGGGTCCTGTTCAGGTTTTCTTTTAAATGTCTATTTTATTATCTCAGTTCTATAACAAGTATTTTCTAATTAACTGAAAACTGCAACTTTGGGGATTCAAGCCTAGGTGATTTTTCATCATCATCTGAGTCAATCAAACTAATATTCTTGTCTCTCTTTCTCTCTCTCTTCCATTGCCTCTTTATTATCAAACATGCAAGACATTTGATAGGGTTGAATTATTCGACCACTCCCTCTCAAACACACAATAGATCTCTCTCTTCTCTCTTTCTCTCGGCCGAGTACAAGGAAGAACAAGAGGAGATTTGCAAAGTGTAAACCCTAGCAACCTTGGTGTTTTGTTGGAAGGCTTGTACGTGTATACTAGCTTGAGGTTTCCTCCATTGGAGACTTGTTATTCACTCTTTCATCCCCTTCTAATTTATGGAAAATTGAAGGTATGTAATCTAACACCCTATGGATTTGAAGACTATAGGGGCTTATTTGATCAAGTTGGGATATTATATCAAGAAAAATAAAAAAAATCTTGCATATCTTGCATATTATATCAAGAAAAATAAAAAAAATAAGAGCCCTAACAGCCCAAAAATCTCGAATTCAGCAGCCCCAAACTTGCGATCGGCCAGCAAGGAAGAAAGAAAGAAAAAAAAGTGTGGCGGCTGAGTTGGTGGCTATAGTGACGACTAGAGAAGAAGAATAACACCAAGGAGGGCTTGCTACAGCAGCTAAGGGCTATAATCATCATATTCTCAGCCATATAATCCTAAGTATTCATCTATAAACCTTGTCTTTTGTTCAAGAACCCTAACTAAGGTTAGAGGTTAGTTGTTCAAGGGAAAGAAAAGTGTTTGTTCTCGAAAGGCGTGCCATCGATCGTTGAAGATTGGTGCTATCGTTGAGGTGCCAAAGTTTGATCGAGAAAGTGAAGCGGCGCTGAAGTGCTGCTCAAAGTTCTTAGGGTTTCCAAAACGCCAATAAAGGTTAGATTTCCTTTTTGCTTGGTTTGAATGACGATGAGTTGACCGTGTTAGAGACTGAACCCGATGTTGAGGTTGAGAATGATGAGGAGATCTTGAATGACCCGTTCATTCAGATGAATACGAGTTTTATTTATGAAGATGAGGAAGTCGAGGTTGAAGATGTCACTGCTAAGGAGTATCCTGACTTGTTTCAACACACAAACGTTGATTAAGGTGCTCCTGTATTTAATGAGAAAACAGTAAAAGAAGCAGAAGATCATCTTGAGAAGACGTCCAAAGGGAAGAAGGTTGCTAATACAAGATTTCACTCACTTGAGAATCCAACTGATGATGACATTGCTAGATAGTTCAGTCATAAGAAAGTTGGTAAGATTATTGATGCATTTCGGTACGTGGATCAGGAACAGAAAGAAGAAGCTGTTGCACGTGCCAAAGCTAACCAAAAGACTACATTCAAGGCCGTGTCGAAAGTCCAAGGTGATATCGTTTCTAGGCTTTTTAATTCTGATCTAAAAGTGTGTATTGTCAAATGGGAGAAAGGCGTTCAGTACTACGAAAGGATGTCTGATGTCCTCTCATTACCCAGATGGGACGTATGTATTCTGGCGTATCGTCCATTTATTAATCATGGCGGGAATCATCATGCAAATTGGTTTCATCAACATTTATTGTTTGAGGTCAACCACGGTTTTAAATTATTTAAGCCACAGATTCCAATCCGCAAGCGTCTCGGTGAGATCGACCCAAGGACAGGTTGGAAAAAGTTGGTACTTAAAGTAAAGTCGCCGAAGATGATGAAGCGTGTGCCGGTAAAGCCGATGAATCAACACATTTATTTATCTTTCAACCGCTGGTACTACGACAATCGTACTGGCGAGGACGTCATTGTCCTGGGTAAAGGATTGAAGACCAAGCTGATCAAGATCATCGATCCGATGTGGCTGGTCAACATAACCGAGACTGACAACGACGTGCTACACAAGAATAAGATTTTGTTCGAGCGCAATGAAGACTATGATCTGGCTATGCAGTTCCAACGCGTTGTGCGTGTATGTTATGAGAACGGAATTCATAATTGCAGAGACTGGCAGTCTAAGCGTTTCAAGTAAAGTAAAGACAAAGACAAAGAGCTCAAGATGAGGGGGTGTCTGTTAGTGCACGGTTTTGCGTCTCGAGTCTTTGTATTTATTGTTAACGTATTTGTCGTTTTTGTTTAATGTAATAAACAAATATTTCATCTTGTAGTTTGCTAATGTAATGTCTAGTTCGCTAAGGATGTTTAGCGAACTAGATCTAAGTTATATCACTCCTGATTCGTTAATGATGTTTAACGAATCAAGGGGTGATTCGTTAAGTTTATTTCATTAAATGTATGTAACTAAGTAGACTCTAGTTCGTTATTGAATGTTAACGAACTATGTCTATCTTCTATATATAGTGAACACTGTTCACTGTTAAATTAAGTTTTGGAGATTAACGTAAGAAAACTCTGTCCAATTTCTCTCAAGCTTCACTCTAATTATTCGATCTAATATTATACATACACATACTATAAACTAATACTAATATATAAACAATCAATACATATAATCAATAGCAACAATAAAGTAGATCTGATAAGTATTAATTGAGCCTTGGATCTAATTGAACCCCCACCAGCCCAGTTTTGCTATTTCATTTTTTTAAGTTGTTCTAAGGGTTAAATGATTTGTAAATTTATTTTATAATTCATATTAAATACAAAACAAACATTAATATATTAAACACACATATTTGATTTTATGTTTCTTGACAATTAATCTCGTTATTGGTTTTTGTTATATATATATATATATATATATATATATATATATATATATATATATATATATATATACTAGTAGGTGCCCGCGCGATGCGGCGACTCACAACGCAGTTATTCTATCATTTTTCCTATACAAGCACGAGCTGAAAATTTGAAATCACATGCTTGGCTCAGCTTTGAAACCGAGTTGACAATTTGAGTTTTAGCTTAGGTTCAACCTAATACACATTATATCGAGTTTAAAAGAACAAAAAAATCAATTTAATAGAATACATAACAAGTTAAATCAAGTTTAAACTAACACATAACATGTAAAACCTGTTACAATATAAGTTCATGGCATCCAAACCAACTCAACAATGAATGATATCACCATGTTAGTGAAGAAAAAAAAACACTTATTAGTAGAATATAGGCATGTATGTGAAGTTTAATAAGAAGAATGCGAGTTTAATAAACTTGATGTAATAAAATTTATTTTTTTATGTTAGTTTTATTTATTTTTTATTGTTTTTAATTTCATTCTTGTTGCTTTTTGGTTTCGCTTTGGTTTGGTTTCAATTTTTTGGTAGTTATGTTTCTTTTTGTTCGATTTCTTTGGTTAATGGTTTCGTTTCAGTTTTTTGTGTTTTTCGATTTTAGTTTCATTTCACTATTTTCGGTTTTTTGTGTTTTGTTCGGTTTCGGTTTTTTTTAGTTAGTGTAGTTATGTTTTGGTCCAGTTTCAGTTTGTTCGGTTTTTTGCTTTCGTTTATGTTTGGTTTCAGTTTCATTATTTCAGTTTTAGTTTCAAATTCGTTTCGTATCACTTTCATTTGGAATCAGTGATGTGTTAGTTCCAATTGGTTCGGTAAAAAAGGATTCATTAACGTCATTTTCAGAACGAGCTTCATCAATAAGGCGTGTTTCTTTTTATTTGTTGCTTGATTTACTTACCTATTATGACCCATTAAGTAACCTGACTCGCCCTACTCTGACTCGCAAAATAGCGTGCCTCGAACCATTCTGACAAGGTCTACCTTGTCGAGAATTTTTTATGTTGTCCAGTTTGACCTGTTCTTGAGTTGACATACAAAAAATAACCTTAAAAGCATAAAACCTACCCGTTAAGTGTTAACGATGACACAATTTATTATTGTGAGGTCTAGGTACATGTGTTAAGTACTTGCTGCAAGTAATCCTCAACACTCGTATCCTCAGCCACAAAAACATCCTCAAGTTGTTTAAAAACGGAGTTAACAGAATACATTTATAAAAACAACAAAAAAGCATTGAAAATCTAAATAACACAAAAACTTTAACTAAATAACTGAAGTCAAATTCTAAAACATAATATTTGCATTAAAAGACACAACTCACCGCCCTAGTGAAATAGACTACACATATAATGGTACACTACACATAATCAATAAAATTATATTTGTATGGCACGCATCTTTTATAAACGCCCAATGAGCCCAAACCACTCAACGCCCGGCGATGCCGCTTACTACTCAACGCCCGGCGGTGCCGCTTACTACTAGCACCCCGGAGCTTACTTTGACGACTACGCTCACGTCGGATCCACAACTTGGTATGATTCCTCATTCTGTCTTAACTCCCATACCAAGATCGACGACTGCCACTTCAGTGATTTTTCCAACACCAACGATGATGCCTCTACCAGATATTTCATTTTTGAGGCTCAGTCGACCAATGGGTCTAGTTCAGCCAATTCCTCCTTCTTTTGCTGCTTCACCGCACGATCAGCAGATAAGTATGGTATTGAGTCTCTTGCATGTGTATGAAAATCAAATGTCTGCTGATCGTATGAATCAAGAACGTATGTTGGAGAATCAGAAGAAGCTGCTCAGCTATGTTTCCTACTGTCAGAAAGAAACAAAGGCCCTTCGTGAGATTGTTGAGTCTCAGGGGGTGAAAATCAAGGAACAAGAGGAGCTTATTCTGCAACTTACATGCAAAGATGACGCGCTGAAAAATCTTAACAATGATGATGAGGATCCGGATGAGTCTGGTGCTGGTGGTGAGACTAAACAAACTCAAGACCCAGCTTCTGGTGCGGGTGCGAGTTCTGTTGATGATTCGAGCAAGCAGGTGATTGTTTATCATGATTATTTGGCTGCAAAACCAATTGAGAAGATTGAAGACGATACAGTCATATTTGTGGATGAGAAGGGGGTGGTCAAGAGTATGGTGAATAGAGAGGAGATTGAAGAAGGTCAGTTTGTTGATAAGTCTCTAACACAAGAGCAGATTTCCATTTTGCTTGGTTTGAATGACGATGAGTTGACCGTGTTAGAGGCTGAACCTGATGTTGAGGTCGAGAATGATGAGGAGATCATGAATGACCCGTTCATTCAGATGAATACGATTTTTATTTATGAAGATGAGGAAGTCGTGGTTGAAGATGTCATTGCTGAGGAGTATCCTGACTTGTTTCAACACACAAACGTTGATCAAGGTGCTCCTGTATTTAATGAGAAAACTGTAAAAGAAGCAGAAGATCATCTTGAGAAGACGTTCAAAGGGAAGAAGGTTGCTGATACAAGATTTGACTCACTTGAGAATCCAACTGATGATGACATTGCTAGATAGTTCAGTCATAAGCAAGTTGGTAAGATTATTGATGCATATCGGTACGTGGATCAGGAACAGAAAGAAGAAGCTGCTGCACGTGCCAAAGCTAACCAAAAGACTACATTCAAGGCCGTGTCGAAAGTCCAAGGTGATTTCGTTTCTTGGCTTTTTGATTCTGATCTAAAAGTGTGTATTGTCAAATGGGAAAAAGGCGTTCAGTACTACGAAAGGATGTCTGATGTCCTCTCATTACCCAGATGGGACGTATGTACTCTGGCGTATCGTCCATTTATTAATCTTGGCGGGAATCATCATGCAAATTGGTTTCATCAACATTTATTGTTTGAGGTCAACCACAGTTTTAAATTATTTAAGCCACAGATTCCAATCCGCAAGCGTCTCGATGAGATCGACCCAATGACAGGTTGGAAAAAGTTGGTACTTAAAGTAAAGCCGCCAAAGACGATGAAGCATGTGCCGGTAAAGCCGATGAATCAACCGCTGGTACTACGACAATCGTACTGGCGAGGTCGATATTGTCCTGGGTAAAGGATTGAAGACCGAGCTGATCAAGATCATCGATCCGATGTGGCTGGTCAACATAACCGAGACTGGCAACGACGTGCTACACAAGAATAAGATTTTGTTCGAGCGCAATAAAGACTATGATCCGGCTATGCAGTTCCAATGCGTTGTGCGTGTATGTTATGAGAACGGAATTCATAGTTGCAAAGACTGGCAATCTAAGCGTTTCAAGAAAAGTAAAGACAAAGACAAAGAGCTCAAGACGAGGGGGTGTCTGTGCACGGTTTTGCGTCTCGAGTCTTTGTATTTATTGTTAACGTATTTGTCGTTGTTGTTTAATGTAATAAACAATTATTTCATCTTGTAGTTCGCTATGTGTAATGTCTAGTTCGCTAAGGTTGTTTAGCGAACTAGATCTAAGTTATATCATTCCAGATTCGTTAAGGTTGTTTAACGAATAAAGGGGTGATTCGTTAAGTTTATTTCATTAAATGTATGTAACGAAGTAGACTCTAGTTCGTTATGGAATGTTAACGAACTAGGTCTATCTTCTATATATAGTGAACACTGGTCAATGTTAAATTAAGTTTTGGAGATTAACGTAACAAAACTCTGTCCAATTTCTCTCAAGCTTCACTCTAATTATTCGATCTAATATTATACATACACATACTATGAACTAATACTAATATATAAACAATCAATACATATAATCAATAGCAACAATGAACTAGATCTGTTAAGTATTAATTGAGCCTTGGATCTAATTGAACTACGACCAGCCCAGTTTTGCTATTTCATTTTTTTAAGTTGTTCTAAGGGTTAAATGATTTGTAAATTTGTTTTATAATTCATATTAAATACAAAATAAATATTAATTTATTAACACACATATTTGAGTTTACGTTTCTTGACAATTAATCTCGTTATTGGTTTTTGTTATATATATATATATATATATGTATGTATATATATATATTTATTTATATATATATATATACACTAGTAGGTGCCCGCCCGATGCGGCGGCGACTCACAACGCAGTTATTCTATCACTTTTCCTATACAAGCACGAGCTGAAAATTTGAAAGCACATGCTTGCTCAGCTTTGAAACCGAGCTGACAATTTGAGTTTATGCTCAGGTTCAACCTAATACACATTATATCGAGTTTAACACAACAAAAAAATCAATTTAATAGAATACATAACAAGTTAAATCAAGTTTAAACTAACACATAACATGTAAAACCGGTTACAATATAAGTTCATGGCATCCAAACCAACTCAACAATGAATGATATCACCCTGTTAGTGAAGAAAAAAAAATACTTGTTAGTACAATATAGGCATGTATGTGAAGTTTATTAAGAAAAATGCGAGTTTACTAAACTTGATGTATATAAAAACAAAATTTATTTTTTTATGTTGGTTTTTATATTTTTTATTTTTTTCAATTTAATTCTTGTTGCTTTTTGGTTTCGCTTTGGTTTGGTTTCAATTTTTTTGTAGTTATGTTTCTTTTTGTTCGATTTCTTTGGGTTTTGGTTTCGTTTCAGTTTTTTGTGTTTTGCGATTTTAGTTTCATTTCACTATATTTGGTTTTTTATGTTTTGTTCGGTTTCGTTTTTTTTAGTTAGTGTAGTTATGTTTTGGTTCAGTTTCAGTTTGTTCGGTTTTTTGCTTTCGTTTATGTTTGGTTTCAGTTTCATTATTTCAGTTTTAGTTTCAAATTCGTTTCGTATCACTTTCATTTGGAATCAGTGATGTGTTAGTTCCAATTGGTTCGGTAAAAAAGGATTCATTAACGTCATTTTCAGAACGAGCTTCATCAATAAGGCATGTTTCTTTTTATTTGTTGCTTGATTTACTTACCTATTATGACCCATTAAGTAACCTGACTCGCCCTACTCTGACTCGCAAAATAGGTGCCTCGGACCATTCTGACAAGGTCTTCTTTGTCGAGAATTTTTATGTTGTCCAGTTTGACATGTTCTTGAGTTGACATACACAAAATAACCTGAAAAGCATAAAACCTACCCGTTAAGTGTTAACGATGACACAAGTTGTTATTTTGAGGTCTAGGTACATGTGTTAAGTACTTGCTGCAAGTAATCCTTAACACTCGTATCCTCAGTCACAAAAACATCCTCAGGTTGTTTAAAAGCGGAGTTAACAGAATACATTTATGAAAACAACAAAAAAGCATTGAAAATCTAAATAACACAAAAAATTTAACTAAATGACTAAAGTCAAATTCTAAAACATAATATTTGCATTAAAAGACAAAACTCACCGCCCTAGTGAAATAGACTACACATATAGTGGTACACTACACATAATCAATAAAATTATATTTGTATGGCACACATCTTTTATAAACGCCCAATGAGCCCAAACCACGAAACCAAACCGGAACCAAACCGTTAATAACGGTTCGGTTTGGTTCGGTTTAAGAATTCCACGGTTTGGTTTTGGTTTACAAAAATAAAAACCGTTACTAATGGTTTGGTTTACGGTTTGACCTAAAAATCGTAAAAACCGGATCGTGAACACCCCTAGCATTAATTCCCTCACTTGGCAGGTGCTACTTATTAGACACTTGAGTTAATAACAGCAAACAGCTGAACTTCACTACACTAATTATATAAACGATAGTATCCATCATCCTAGATCAAAGAAGTATAAATATCATCCTTACATCTATAGCCTTTTTGTAATACATTTTAGTTGTTTCCGTGTATGTTGTATGTAAAGAACGAAGTGGAACTAAATATGAATAAAAAATTCAGGGATATTGAGAATTAATCGTCAAAATTAACAATTGAAAAAAAAATACATGTATAAGAAAGCATCCATACCTTATCCACCATGTATGTGAAGTTTATTAAGAATAATGCAAGTTTACTAAACTTGATGTATATAAAAATAAATTTTTTGAAGTAATATAATCTGAGCCAAATCGGGCCGAGATCACAAGCCATATCGAACCAGTTTGGCCCGTTAAGAATTGAGCCAAGCCAAGTAAGCTTTCTAACTAAACCGAGCTGGCTCGGCTCAGATTCAAACCGAACCATATTGTTTAAAATTTCTAAATATTCAAAACGAATAACATGTGACCTTGTTATTGAAGTTCCAACGACCTCCACGAGTAAGCAAGTCTCTTCCATTTCCAAACTTTTATCTGCAATGAATACAATGAATATTTAAAAAAACATTAAAATCAGGTCAACATATCAGAATCGGGTGAAAGACTGAAATCAGGTCATAGTTTTAAATATGGTAGGTTAAAATTCAGAAGGTCTTAGACATAGTGTATTTAGTATTTTAGGAATATAAATTGATTTTTGCTGCCTATTACGGGCCAGATTGTGGGCTTTATAATTAACTACGTCAACCCGTTTAAATTTAAAGTAAAAACAATTATTATTAATAAAGGTAAACATGTCACCTTGTTTAATCATTTATTTAGATTTACAGTCTTGTTATAAATTTATAACAGTTAACGAACGAACGGACATGTTCATTTTCTTATCGAACGAACGGACACAAACATGTGAGGATACGAAACATTAAGTAGAAAGTAGAAAATTAGTAAAAAACTTACAACTTTTGAACATGAGTCCGCATCATTTGTCGAATCATCATTCTATATAATAAACAAGTGATGGTCAAGTCACAATAAAGTAAGAAATGCAAAATAAAGCTAAATTATTAACATAGGAACACATGATTTACTAAAAAGAAGATCATGAGCAAGATTATTTCTACCAAACAAAGTTGAGAGTCAAACTTTATAAAGTGAATTAAATAACTACATATTGTTTTGTTTTAATTAGAATTTGAAAACTTGTATAGTTGCAGCCAAACAGTAATTTCAACAAATGAGACATTAAAACAAATGACTATAACTAAAATAAAAAGAGAATAAATTAGCAGCTACCAAAATAATGGGTAATTGATGTCACCTACAATTTCATCTCACTTTCATGATGATGTGCCACCTATAATTTTCATCTCAGTCCTGAATAACTTAGGATAACTCTGAACCCGCATAAGTTAAAAAAATTAACAAGGATATGAATCTAAAATGTTTACATTTTCACATGCACTTCAAAGAGATAGTCAATCCATTAAACATAATTTCCAACATTCTTCGATTCCAACATCTAAGGTTCAGTATTAATAATACAGTCTGATTCATAAGTAAAAACTATATCATACAACTCAATTGCTGCACCTAAGGCCCCAAATTGATAGACTTTCAACAACTTACTGACATAAGCTCTAATTTTTCTCTATATTATTTTTTATTATCGCAGTACTTTCCAAGCAACAAATATATATCTCTGTCCTCACACATCAAATTTAAACTACCAACTCATATGATATATATTTGCTACCAGTTGATACCCTTACTAAGTGCATAGGTTTTTATTATTCACTAATGAAAATGCTATACATATTGTATATCTAAAAGATAATCAATTCTGGGTACTTTCTTTTTAGATGAAACTGATGACATAGCCAAAAATTCATATATGAAATTTCAAATCATAATAGTAAAGCGAGATTAGAACTACCAATGGAAAGCTGGTCAATGCTATATGCAAGAGGCCATGAGAATTTTATTAACATCAGTAGCTTCATCATCTAGTTAATTTAAATACAAAATTGTGTCAGGATTTTGAATCATTTGAGGTTGTTAATCATCAATTGACACTCAAAGAATAATAAACAAGAAATCATACCTTAAAATCGAAACAAAAACAAACCCAAAAACATACCTCTAGAAGGAAGTATGATCGGAACCCTAGGCCAACGATTCTTCAGCCTCTCTTGAATCTAGGACAAACCAAGTGCTATACAGGTACCATTTGATCGATTGCTACTCTCATTAATTGTCAATTTCAGGTGTAGCGTAAATTCTCATGGTTTGCGGGTTGGATGCTATTTAGGGTTTATGCGAGCGTGAGCTCTTACGTTTGTATGTGGGTGTGAGATTCAGATTTGAATTTTGAATGTCCATTAGAAACCGCGTGTTATCAACCTAAAAGCTAAAGGTGCTAAAAATACTTGTACATCATGCTTAAATAAATTGCACCTCTTATGTCCTTTCTATATACATTTTAATATAGTATAAATATATATAGGTATTGGATCATTTCAAAAGTTTTTTTACAGCGAGAAGTGTGAGAAGTGAAGGTGTAACTCCTTAATCACTAATTTCATTCTCTTTCTTATGTGTAGGTGCATATATATGTGTGTAGGTACGTATGTTTGTATACGTGTACGTACGTTTGTATATGTGTATGTATGTTTGTATGTGTGCAGGTACATAGGTTTGAATGTGGCTCGGTTCATTTATATGTTTGTAGGTAGGTTTAAATGTGTAATTAAGACATAAATACAACCAACCTACATATATGTATGTAACATCATATGAAAGGGAGTGAAATTATGGATTAATGAAGTTATACATTCACTTCTCGCTGTAATATCACTTCTCGCAAGATCCATCCCCTATATGTGTGTGTGTGTATTATTTTTAAGCAAAAGTCTGATACATGTGTTAAAACATATTAACTACATTGGTACCACTAATTTTCGTTAAAAGACTCGAGATAAATATGTATTTAGATATTATTTATTTTAAATATTTATATATTTGTATTGTATTTAATCAATATTACATGTATATCTCATATTATATTTAATTAAATTATTGTATTTTATTTATCTATTTAATTTTATATTTATCTAAATATTATTATTGTAAGTATATTTCATATTAAATATATTTATTTTAAATTAATTCATTTAAATATTTAATTTTCTATTATATCAATTATAAAAAATGGTGATTTATAAATATTAAAAATAATCATCTTATAAACAAATGGTAATCAATAATATTAATCTTTGCAATAATAACTATTATAGAAATCAATCGTTCGATCAATAATATTCTAATCACAATCATAATTCAAATCACATTGAAACCCATAAATCCGTCATATTATCATTTCACGATAATTAATCTTGTTAACATTAACAACTAGGAACACTTATCAACAAATCCTGAGAAGCTTGATCGCATTTAACTTAATTTCTATCACCGTCTCATATTCACTTGTTCTACTTTAAAAGGTGAGTAATCACTCCCCTATTTTACTTGTTTTCAAATACTTTTGGTGACTTATGCGTACCTATTATCAACTTACATTTGATATCACATTATAAAATGCAGGCTGTTTGTTGAGTCAAGATTTGAACTAAAAATGATCACTAGGGAGATCGGAATCTTCTCAACCTCCTCTGGAATAGCTAAGTACTGAACCGGGCACACCTGAGACATCCGAGCAAGGTTTTACTTAACCGGGCATGATATTTTGCCTACCGGGCAAGGTAATCTTCAAGAAGTCTTCTTTAGTGCATACCCGAGCAAGGTTCACTAGCTAGTGAATACCCGAGCAAGGTTCACCAGTTAGTGTATACCCGGTCAGGGTTGACTATATCTAGCAAGTTTGTTCTTCATAGCCGAGTAAGGTTTACCCCGGGTAAGCTCTTGGCTAACCAAGCTCATGAAACCAAGTGATTGGAAGATCGAGCAAGGTATTCATTAATAACAGTGGTCCGAGTAGGCTTGATGTGAGTAATGATATATTCCAAGCAACATCGGGCAGGGTTTAACTCTAGCAGAGTACAGCGCTACCCGGGCACACTTTGCTGATAAGCTATTTCATAGCAAAGAGTTAAGGGACCATGGAAGAACAAGGTTGCTCGTAAGATCTTTCCGGGCAAAGTCTGATAAGGTCAAGAATATTGAAGTCTACCCGGTGAAAGTTAAAAGTCTAACCGAAAACTGTTCCGAACACACTTCAAGGTTACCAAGTCTACCAAGGAAGGCAGAGCATAAAGTCTACTCGGAGAAGATTACTTCTACAAAGCCTACCCGGAAGACTTGTTTTACACTTAGCATAGTTTTGAATATGTAATTTGAATATGTACTTTATATTTAGGGTTTTAGATGAAATGACAGTTGTCTTGAGCTGTCAGGCCTATAAAAGGAATATTTTAGGGCACGCCTCAGGGACAGCAGACAGATATAGACATAAGAGAGAATATTTGTTGTGACGACTGTCTAAGAATACTACGGACATAACTTTCCATAAGAAACCCTAAAATCGATTATCGTTTGTATGATTTATATTATATGAATCTTTTGAGTGATTCTTGTGTGTTAGTTACCTGTTATTAATCTTTTAGCAACTACCCTGTTTGTTATTGATTCCGCCTTTAACAAAAGGTTTTCTTTCCTAAAATAGCAACTGTCATTAACTCGCTTGTCGACACATTTAATGTGTGAGTTATGACTTGATTGTGATTGAGAGTGAATATTCGGGACCGACAAGTGATATCAGAGCTTGTTTGTTGCTGATTTGGGTAAAGAATTTGTTGTTGATTGAAGATCTGCTGAAGAACAATGACGTAAGCCGAACACTGTTTCATTGAAGAGTGACGTCAGCTGCTCTGTTCTTCATTTCCGTCCAGATCTGCATATTACCGGTGTTTTCTTTTACCTATTTTAGTTAAAGTTTACATCTTTATTACTTAATCTTGCTCTAATCGGATCTGAAACATCAGATGTGAAGATCCAGTCCTCAGATCTGATAATTTTCAAACTTTGTTTTCACTGATTAACTGATTCTATCTTTCAAAATTTCTGGTTACGAAGAACAAGAGGTGTCTACTAATAAGATTCCTAGACTTAATGGACGAGAAAATTTCACAAAATGGAAGGTCTTATTTGAAGAAGCCGTTTGCTATAATGATGTGGATATGTGGAATTCAATCAAGAATGGTCCACAAGACACTACTGAAGGTGCAAATGCAACTGCAGCTGTACGTGATAGAATGAGGAAGGTGGATGACAGGGCCTTAGCTATGATCAAGCTAGGACTGTCTTGAGTGATTTTGACCAAGGTTGCACATCATACAAATGCCAAAGCAATGTATGATTCAATACTTGAAATGTTTGAGGGTAATACTGAAATGAAAAACATCAAGAAACAAAGGCTGAAACAACAGCTGGAAATATTCAAGTATAAGGAGGGAGAAAGATTGAAGTCAATTCTAGAAAGATTTCTAGCAATTGTGAATTTGTTGAGGACATCTGATTATGTGATGACTGATCATGATTTTAACACCAAGTTGCTCAATTCAATGCTTAAGGAATGTTACACTAAATTCATCCTTCAAAAGCCCAACTTTAATGATTTAAAGGTGGATGATGTAGTGCGCTTCCTTTAGGGTGTTGTTGCATCTGCCTGCTGTGCATAAGTCCTCTAGATTCAGAATCAGATGCTGGATTATGGTCTGAATTTCGTTAACACGCCTATTTACATTGATTACACTGCTGCATCTTTTATTGTTAAGAATCCTGTACAGCATTCCAGGTTTATATTCATGTTGATCTACAGGCTCCCCCTTTTCATAAGCTACCATCTTTTCATGTGTGTCCATTGAAGTAGAAGCAGTCTTCAGATCTTGGCCCCTGAACTTGGTTAAGATGTCTTGTACATACTTGGATTGACTAATGAATATTCCATCCTCTATCTGTTGAACTTGCAATCCAAGAAAGAAATTCATCTCTCCCATAGAACTCATTATGTATTTTGACTTCATGACTTCTTCAAACTCTATGCACATTCAAGCATTTGATCAATTGAATTGATGAGTTTTGACTTATGAGTTGACTTGTGTTGTTTGCCTTTTTGGCATGAAATACAATTTTATTCCAACTTGAACTCCCTTGTAGGTAGGCCAATTACATGCTCACCCTTCACAAGTTTGTTCATGTTCTTCAGATTCACATGACATAATTTTCTATGCCACAATTTTGATTCATTTTTAGTGGCTTTGGAAACAAAACATGTACCACCTCTTGAAACAGCTTCCTTCATGTTGAGCTCATATAAGTTGCCATTTCTAGGTGCCATCATCATAATCATGTTAGGTGGGATCACAAATTCAAGTCTTAAAATGAAAAAAAGTGAGTCATCAAAAAAAACTTTATAACCCTTATCACACATTTGTGATATACTCAATAGGTTATATTGTAGTCCATCTACATAGAACACATTATCAAATGCTACTTTTCCATTTGTTAATATCCCCTTTCCCACTATCTTTCCACCATTCTCAACACTTCCAAATGCTACTGGACCTTCAAACTTCTCTTCAAAATTAACAAGTGACCTCTTCTCACAAGTCATGTGCCTAGAACATCCATTGTCCATATACCACACTTCATTCAGTGGAGTGGACTATCCTTGCACAAATCAAAGAAGTTGATTAGTTAAGTGATGAAGTGCAAGTCATATCAACTTGCAAAACATCAGTTTCAATTTCAGTAGCAACATTGGGTGTGAATGTTCTAGGTTCAGGATCTTCATGTGTTAACTCAAGATTATCAGAATTGTCAGTTTCATAACCACACTCTCTTGGAGTTTTCACAAATAAAGTTGTGTTCTTGCATTCTCCATTTGTGCTATCAGCTTCTTGTGCAGCATAATCTTTCTCTTTTGAATAATCTCTCACATCAGCAGTCTTTTCCACTTTGGTTTCAACCTTGAGTTTCCAAAGAAAACATTGGGGTTCATAACCATGTTTCAAAAGATACTTTTCATCACCAGTGAGTTCAGTTGGTTTCTTTCTAGGAAAGATACCCCTGTTTCTTGTTTTTTCACTACTGGGTGATCCTTGAGAATCATCAGACTTCATAGATTGTGATAGGCAGATCTATTGTCCTTATTTCAATCTCTCCCTCTCCTTGAATTTGAACATGTCTAGCTGTTGCTTTAACATATCTTTCTTAATCTCTTTGAGCTCAGTATTCCCTTTAAACAAGTCAATAACTACATCATACATGGCTTTGGCTGATGTATGATGTTGAACACTGGTTAAAATTTCCCATGATAGCCCTAATTTAAACATTGGCAAAGCCTTGTCATCTCTTTCTTCATTTTTCTTTCTACAGCTTGATTATTTGAACCACCAGTTGGAACATAGGGACCATCTTTGATAGATAACCACAAGTTTGGATCATTGTAATTCACAGCAGCTTCAGATATTTTTTTCCACTTAATGTAATTTTCCTGTCCTAACAATCTCGGTATTTTGTTACTAGATTGCTCATCCATATATTTTTTATTTTAAAACTTGAAATGAAAACTTATACTTATAACTTCTTGGAAGTTGAACATTCTTAGAAAACAACCTTGAAAACTTGTAGATCTGATGAGAAATCCTCAGATCTGGAATTATTTGATGATAAAAACTGGATTCAGACCAAGATCTAACCAAATGTAATCCAAACAAATGTAGATCTAGGAATATAACACTTTTAAACCTCTTAAAATTGTAGATCTGAAGCTAAAATGAAGAAAACATGACACGTGATGTCACTCTCCAATGGAACAGTGAAGTGCTGACGTCATTCTGTTCAATCTTCCAAAACACACCTCAAATCTGATAGATCTTCAAATAATCACACCTCACAACAACAAATTGGTCTTCAATGAGCTCATATAGTTCTGATACCACTTTTCAGGACCGGATTTCGTGACACAATTAGCATAATCAGACAAGAATCACGAAACACAATATTGTTGAATACCTCCAAATATAGCGGGCGGAATCAGCTATACTAGGAAAGTTGCTAAAATTAGAAATAAAACACGAACAAAACACACAAGATCACTAAAAAGATTATCATTATAATAATATTAAATGAATACAACGGAAAGTTTTAGGGTTTCTAGGTGCAAATTGTCAGGTGCGGCTATCCGTACAAATCAGGTAGGTGTAAAAGGCGTGTCCATCAATGTGACCTAAATATTCTTTTTATAGGCACCTAACACCTTCTAGAAACCCTAATCATTACTTTTAACATTCGTAAAATAAATACAAGTGTCAAACATGTCTTCGAGTAAGCATATTCCATATCGAACAAATCTTGTAATCCTCGAGTGTGCTCAGAGCATTGCTTCGAGTAGACTTTACTTAGATAATTTTCATAAAAATATTCTTCTCAAGCAGACTTCAATCTTCATGATATAACCAAACTTTTTTCGGAAATATATTAGAGCAAACTACTTCTTGCTCGAATCTATTCAATCTTTGTCTTAGACTTATTTGAGTAAACTAAGTATACTTGTGCATTGTAGATTGCTTGAAATTGAGCTTTGCTTGGAGTAACACTTAGAATAATTACCAATACTCCCTATAAGCATACTTGAGATCCACATTTATTTATCCTTGCTCAACCCACCAGTTCACTTGTAAACATAGTTTAAGCTTGGATATATCAATGGTTTGCTCGGACACAAACCTTGCTTGATAGAAGTACGATTTTGCTCGACGAAGTGCAGTTTACTCAAAAACTAACACTTAGAAGACTTCTAGAAGATAACCTTACTCGGATAAGATATCTTACTCGAAGTGCTTGAGTTTGCTCGAGTTCCATACTTAGCGTTTCTTGGGAAGGTTGAGAGGATTCCAACATTTCCTTATCAAATCCTTAGACCCAACAAAAGCCTCCAGTGAGCCACTTTACCAACCTTATTGGTGGTATTTTTTTTGTTTTTATATTTTGGTATAGTGTATTTTTAGCAAGGCGTGCCATCAGTTCGTAGCATGATCACGCCAATCAAAACCACCTTCTTGTTGGGTAGCAAGTGCTACATTTCCTTGGTTTCTAGGCTGGTTTTGGTTGTTTCTGGTGGCGTTGTTTGGAGCATTTGAAGGATTTTGGTTGTTGTTTTTCTGGTAATTTTGGTAACAAGGTACAACTTGTTGATTGTTCATTTGTGGTTGCTGGAAGTTGTGTCTTCATTCTAAATGGTGGTGCTATCTCTTGGAAGAGCGCAAAACAAGATGTGGTAGCCTTGTCCACCACTGATATGATTAAGCTAGGTTTGTCTTGGGAGATTTTGACCAAGGTGGCACATCACACAACTGCCAAGCAAATGTATGATGCCATCCTTGAGATGTATGAAGGGAATACTGAACTAAAGAACATAAAGAAGCAAAGATTGAAGCAACAGTTGGAAAGGTTCAAGTATAAGGAAGGAGAGAGGTTGAAATCAATACTAGAACGTTTTCTAAGTATTGTGAATGAGTTGAGGACAACTGATTATGTAATGACTGACTTTGATTTAAATACAAAGTTACTCAACTCAATGCCAAAAGAATGGTATACTGCTTGCAAGTTCATCCTTCAGAAGCATAATTTCAATGAATTGAAATTGGATGATGTAGTATGCTTTCTTCAGGCTACAGAACTTGAAATGATAGAGTGTGAGATGATTAAGGAAGATAGACCCTGCTTCAATGTTTCAAATGCATTGATTGCACCCATGGTAAATCTGTCTACCAAGAATCAACAGCAAATTCCCATTATTGAAGAACCAGCTGAACATAATGCTGATACTCCAAAATCTTTCATTGGGGGTAGCACAAGTAATCAAGGAAATCAGCAGAGGTTCAATGTGCAACTGCGTTGATTAAAAAGATTCGACTCCAGCAAGTATTTGAAATAATGTAGTTCACATTTGTTCCGTGTGATTTGGATAAGGAAGTGTTCGATCAAAACAAGGTTCCGGAGAAGGAACCAGGAAATATAGCAACAGTTACGGCGGCATCCGGCGGCAGCGCTGCTACAGGGTGGTAGTGCTCGGCGACGCGGTCGCTTGGACATATTATTTGCTTGATTTCGAGTTCGTATGATCAAGTTATGAGCAAAACAAGAAAGGTTTCGCATTCCGGCTGACGGTTCAGTTTTCCGACGACGGTTAAGGTGTTATCCAGTGACGCCATTAGGCGCGGATGGTGGGGTTCAATGAGATGAACGCATGGATATCTTATTTTCCTAAAATGGAGTTCGTTTGCTATGGTTTTAAGGTGCTCGACTGTTAAAGCACAAAACCCAACGAACCGAAAGGCTGTTTCAGGTTCTGGTATATGTGGAGGCTAAGGCAGCAGACGATAATAATTACGTCACTGTGGGCGGTCCAGGGGTGAAGTATGCGGCCGGATATCTGTCAAAACCCCCCCCCCCCAAACTCCTCGCAATCCGCGTAATATACGGCCCAAGGATAACTGGGTCGTCGCCCCCTGTAAACTCCGGCCTCTACTGAATGATGTGAAGAGCAACATCGCAATGTTGGCCTCCCTGCTAGTAATGATAGACAGGAGGCACAACAAATCGAGGTTGTGTTAGAATCTAGCTTATGTCCAATAACGTCTGCAGTGGCTTATAGTGACATGATCCAATTTTATTATTGTCTTTTCTTAATTAGTTATTTTATTAGTTTAATTTAATATTAATTAAATCAAGACCCCCTTTAAACAAATATAAAAATAAGTCATGTCAGTTTGTAGAGTCTAATTAGTTAGTTAACATAATTTAAAGAGTCATGTGGGTTCGATATCAGGACTTACTTAGCTGTAGTAGGGTCGATCTGTCACTCTTGTTCCTCAAAGGTCTTACAATGACCCCGCGATTGACACTTGCTCATGTTACACCCATCATAGTCACTGTCTGTGTATGCTATCAAATCAAAAGACTGGTTCTTTGGGTACCAAATTCCCAGATCAGGTCTTCCCTTCAAGTATCTAAAAATTCTCTTGACTGCATTCATGTGAGACACTTTTGGACTTGATTGGAATCTTGTACAAACACAAACAACATACATAATGTCAGGTCTTGTAGAAGTTAGGTACATCAGGGATCCAATTTTGGCTCTATATTCATGCTCGTCCACAGGTTCCCCCTTTTCATCTGCAATCATCTTTTCTTTTGTGTCCAATGGAGTTGAAGCAGTTTTGTAGTCATGACATTTGAACTTATTCAAAATGTGTCACCCGGTGGTGAGCTTTACGTTCAAGATCGAAGAATAAAGGTTTATAGCCTTTAATCTTCCGTTCCAATTAATTTCACCATGATTTCTTTTACTATTATTTTGTTTGATTTTCCGATGTTAAGCTAAGCATTATAGACTACCTAGGCTATCAATGAACCTTAGTTAATATTTGATTTTCTTTGGATTATGCTTTTCGTGATGGATTTATAAATCCGTAAACTATTTGATTTTATTTGATTGATGCATATGTGCGCTAGGTTATGTTTGATGATTTTTATTATTCCACATTATCCTTGGTGATTGTATGTCATATAATAGGATTTTGATAGGTTATTTATTCTGTGTTCTTGAGTAGTATGTGGTTGATCTGCAATAAAACCATAGGAATAATATGATTAGTCAAAGAAACTGCTAACCTAAAAAGCTATAAGGTGATAGATTATTGTATATCTTAGTTAATTAAGATTGCAAGATTTAGTTCTTCGTAAGGAGTCAGTCTATATTTGATTGGTTAACATTTTCAGTGAGTCAATTGAGTTTATTAAATTACCATTGATTTCCGCACTATAAGGTAGGATTTCGTTATTAACCGGTACCAAGAATTTGCGATTTTTGAAATTGAGATTTTCGGTACTGATACCAATACGGTACCGACCTCATCCCTACAACTCGCCATGTAAAACACTAGTTATTATTATTTTAAATGTTTTTCCATGGGAAATTCCCAAAATAGCCCATTTATAGTTAGTGTTTCCAAGTTTATCCCCTATAATTAAGTTTCCAATTTTAGCCCTTTGCTATCTCGTCGCTGACGACATGACAGCGAACACCGACGATGTGTTACCGAAACAAATAAGATAACGACACGTGTTCAACGACTCACATGTGTTCTTGTTATCTCGTCGCCGCGATGTAGATTCTTAACGATATGTTTGTGGTGAAGAGGAAAGGGCACGATGCATTAGTGAACAACAAAGGGGTTAGGCGATGCATTAGTGGATAACATAAGGGTTCTATGACAAGTTAATGTTTATAGCAGAGGTTCCGTGATGCGTTAGTGATAACGCATCGCTGCTACCTACGTTAGCAACATAACGCATCGTCAACCCTATGTTATACCTAACAAGTCGCCGGCGATGTGAGTCGTTGACTTCGTTAACAAGAACACATCGTCTGGGCCGAAGAACACATCGCGGCGACAAAATAACAAGAACACATGTGAGTCGTTGAACACGTGCCATTATCTTATTTGTTTCGGTAACGCATCGTCGGTGTTCGCTATCATGTCTTCGGCAACGAGATAGCAAAAGGCTCAAATTGAAAACTTGAATTATGGGAGATAAACTTGGAAACACTAACTATAAATGGAGTATATTGGGAATTTTCCTTTTTTCCATGACACTAACAACTCATGATTTAAAGTAGAAAATAAATATATAAAAAGGGGGAAACTATTCAAGTATTTATATGTAAACTTAACCTGGGGAAATATTCAAAAGAATGAAGTTGGCATGATAATTGACGTAGCGTGGAGATAAAATTGGAAGTCAAACACGTTAAATCTAAGAATACCCGTGAAGAACTTTCCAAAACTCCCAGAAAAGACGTAGATCGTAAATAAGATAAATAATTGAACCTGTTGATTCACACGAATACCAGGATCAATTCTTCCAACTATCGTTGATTCACAAAGAATACCGATACTTAGGTCTTTCACACACTAACACACACTGTGATAGAGAGGAAATGATTTTTTTCATATATTCCAAACCTGATTTCTTTACATTACAAATCTCAAGTATTTAAAAGAAACAGAAAACCATTAGGCTTCTAATGATTAAACCAAAAGACATAGAATATTAATTTTAAACTCTTGTAATTCCATAACTCATTTCGTCATTATTTGGTAAACGCTTGATCTCCCCACATCATTCTCTCCACCTTTGAAAAAACTCGCCATCAAGTTTTGTCTTTGAACCGTAACCACTTGGGTCAAAGGGACCATCCATCCGAGTCATGCTAAATACTATCACCACACATTCACCTTTAGGAGTTATGTGTATGGGTTCATCACAAATAATTACTACTTCATGCAATTCTTTTATATTCATGTAATCATCATTCACTTTGAGTCCAACCAAATCAAGCTCAAACATAAAATATTTATCTTTGACCTTTGAATGTGGGAAATAGTTGATAATTACGGTAGGCAATTTCTTAAAATTTGCATCTTCATTTAACTCATTAATATGAAGTTTCAAAATAGTGGGAGATACCGTGTATATGGAAGACAAATTCGAATCACCATTAACCACAATATCACCACCATTTTCTACCGTACCATCCCTTAAAATTTCATCAAAAATACTTGAATAAATTGTAGACCACTCATGTTTTCTTTTTAAACTTTCAAGAACATCACCGGTTGCCCAAACATACCATTCCTCGTCATTATATTCATCAAACACGGGCCATGAATCATAGATATTGTCCCCCTCATAAGCCATATTTAGCCAGGAATTCGGCTCTGATACCAACTGACGTAGCGTGGAGATAAAATTGGAAGTCAAACATGTTGATTCTAAGAATACCCGTGAAGAACTTCCCAAAACTCCCAGAAAAGACGTAGATCGTAAATAAGATAAATAATTGAACCTGTTGATTCACACGAATACCAGGATCAATTCTTCCAACTATCGTTGATTCACAAAGAATACCGATACTTAGGTCTTTCCCACACTAACACATACTGTGATAGAGAGGAAATGATTTTTTTCATATATTCCAAACCTGATTTCTTTACATTACAAATCTCAAGTATTTAAAAGAAACAGAAAACCATTGGGCTTCTAATGATTAAACCAAAAGACATAAAATATTAATTTTAAACTCTTGTAATTCCACAACTTATTTCGTCATTATTTGGTAAACGTTTGATCTCCCCACATCAATAATGGATATGGATGAAAGGAAAGGTCAAAGGTCAACCTTTTCTTGCGTTCTTACTATTTTGCATCCTTATTTCAAATATCTAATGGGAGACTTATAACTTTGAAATTTGACTAGATGGATGACGTAAACAACTTGGTCACATTTCCGAAGGTTCTTATATATTTATAAAACCAAAGTGAACGTAATAGGTTTTAGAGCATCCACAATTGTGGGTGACTAAAAATGAACTAAACGTGACGCATCAGTTAACGTATCGGATTTTCACTCATTCACTTTCAAACACAAAAAATTCTAATTTCTCCTTCAATATTGTATCTACTTTTAAACATTCCTATATTCCACATAATCGCATACTTCTATATTTTTCTTTCTATAAAGTAATATACTTTTATAAACTAAAATACTTTTATAAGTAACTTATTTTTTTGTTTCATATTATTTAAATATTTATGGATGGTTACCCTTGGTATGTAAGCTTATAAATAAATAATATTGTTACCGTTGAAAGTAAAAAAAAAAATATTTTTTAATTCAAAAAGAAAGATAACTAAAATGGGGGTGGAAATTTGTTTCAAAATTTAAATGAAATTAAAAATTAATTACATTGGGTCCACTTGTCAAGTTTGCTTTCATTAAATTTTGTGGATATGTTTTAAACTGAACATTACCTTCAATGGGGGGTTTATCCGGTTCAGAATTCTAAATCAGAACTAAACATGACAATGGAGTTGATTTTAGAGCATTCTCACCCAATTTCATATCCCTAAATCCAAAATTACACAAATACAAACTATATTTTCTTTCTCGTTTTCAATTAAATAACATTTTTATACATTTTTCATTACAATTTGATAAATCTCTTTCCTTTACTCACATCCACTTTCAAAATATATTAAAAAATTATAAGGGTTGAACAGTAGCTTTACAAATATACAGAAAAATCACTGCGTTTTCTAAAATATAAAAACTTTTCACTCGTAACATTCTAAATCACTCTCTAAATTATAAAAACATCTCTCTCATAAAATACGGGGTTGGATAAGAATGCTCTTATACTCGTATTTAATAATCAATATATAGACAAGGATAGTGTGTTGGGTAACACACAGGTGAAAAATATTGAAAACGTCAAATACACATATATGAGTTACATAACAAATATTATAATTTTACAATTTATAAGGTATTATAAAACATGGAAAAGTTAAAATTCAAATGGAGACAAAACAAAAAGTGTGAAAAGGATTTGTGGTCACAAAAAAAACACTAAAAAATTCAAAAAACTAATAAAAAATCATAATTAAAATATAAATAAAAAATGAAAAAATTAAATAAAAAAACTAAAATGTTTACCCCATCATTCTCGTTTCAAAAAAATGAAAATAACAAAAAAAAACAAAATGATGAATAAAAGAACAAAACAAATCGCAAAATTTATTACAATGCCGAACAAAATGTAACACAATATTGAGTAATATAAGACTATTAAAAAAATTACATAGTATAAAGGAAAAAAGACATAATCAATGACGAAAATAAACAAAAAACAAAATGATAGATAAAAGGACATAATGGTTTTTTTTTCTCAACATTGTGTCTTTTATTATTATTAAAATATTATTTTGAGTTGGAGGAAGACGGTGGAAACATTTCTGGGTTCTTACTTTTTCTATTTTTTATTAATTATTCATTAATTTTAAGGGTTTTTTTGTGACTACTATCTAAAATACATAGATTTGTAAGAATAATTTGTGTTTTTGTTATTTTAAAAGATATCAAAATGGAAGGTTGTTAAATCATGCCTACTAAGGAAAAAGGAACGTTAACATCAAATCATCTTAGTTAAGTTGGTAAGTCGCAAACATTTTAAAAGAAATGTAGTGAGTTTGATTCTCATCAACAACATAAGTTTCATTATAGCAATTTAATTAAATTTATTAAATTAGAAACTTGCACACTTGACATCCTATGTGAACAACATAGTTAAATGCTTTGTAGACATAGGTCTTCTTTTAATATATCGTTAGTTTAGAATAGGTGGGGCATCCAAGTCGGGTCTTTCAACCTAATTAAAATAGTCTACTTTACATTCATTTTCCTCACAACCAAATTATTTGATCTTATATTTATTTAAATTAAAACCTCTTAACCCGATTCGAATGGTCTTAGGTTCCCTCCTAGCTTCTTCGATTCCAATGGTATGTTACAACTTTCCAACCTGTCGGGTTATACTGTATGTAGTTTGTATATAATGCGGACATAACTTATTTCAATTCAAAACCTAATTTTTTTTAAGCTAGTCAAGTGTAATCTATTATTTAATTTAAGCATTATTTTGACTATTCTCATATTGCTTGTGTTCGGTTATTAGAAAAAATAAAAATAATAATATGTAGCATGTTTTATAGTTTTTTCCATTGTTTTGATACCCGGCCGGTCGGCTCGTGAACTTTCTTCATCTTTTGTCTTATAAGCAGACGCGCAATCGTATGCCTCGTCTCTTAACTCCTCGATCTCGCACAAAGCCAATTTTCTCGCCTTACCTGCATCATCATAATCCATATTAACATGTTTAGTAGCCCAAAACGCTCTTTGTGCAATTCCATCCGGTAAATGAAAATCTTTTCCATACACAAATCTATAAGGAGCGGTTCCAATTGGCGTTTTATAAGCAGTTAGGTAGGCCCATAGAGCATTGGTCAATCCTTTCGGTCTGCCCGAACGGTTTTCTGCAAAATTTGTTTAATTTGTCAATTGGAAACCTCCACTTGTCCGCTCGTTTGTGGATGGTAAGGAGTTGTTTTTCTATGATCAACACCATATCGTTTAAGCAATTTCCCGAATTTAAAATTCTTAAAATGATATCCCCCATCACTTATGATGGTCCGGGGGACTCCAAATCTCGAAAAAATATTACTTTGAACGAAATTGCAAACGATTATATGATAATATTGAGTGATTTGACGGCTGACAACTTTTTTGTAAAAGGAATATTTTGTACGGAAAGTAGCATCACACCTAACATTCCACATAGAAACCCTAATAGATTTTCATTGTATCCTTAGATAATATTAATGGAAATCTTTTGAGTGACTTGTGTGTGTTTGTTATATTTGTGTTCGTCTAGCAACACCTTGAATATCATTGATTCCGCCTTTGATGTTCATCGGATTTTCACACGAGCATTCTTCGTAACCGTCTTGTCAACACATTGTTGTTGGTTACGAGATTGATTTTTTGATAGATCGATCCTGACATAAAGCGTATGAAACATCAAGATTTGAATCAATTAAACAAAATGGCTGAACAATTGACAGTCAAAATTTCATAAGATGATGGCAAGGATTTATGCAAAACGAAGAAAGACCACAACTATTAATCCATCACAACCCTAAAACAACAATTTATTGTTTAAGTGTCCAATTTTCTTGATTCAATTCAAGAACTCATATATAACATGCATTTTATTCAGATGTTGCGGTAAATTGACAGCAAGTGATTGAACAACACTACTATTCTCAATCATAACCGTCTATACAACTCCAAATAAAAAAGCTTAGCATTACATAATCCATCAAATACTTAACCAATTGATCAAGTTAACGTTGAATTAAAGAAGATATAGAGAAAGACACTTCATAGCAACAAACAATTAATCCTAATTAAACAATTCAAGAGGCTAGAAACCCAAATTGGGCATGTAAATATGTTAAACATGTTAACATAAATCAGAGATTAGAAGGGTTAGAAATCATTTTTAATCATCGATTGGCAGCCAGAAACGAATCAATATAATTGTACTAACCTTGAATTAAAGTATGGAAGCCTTGGTTTACATTGTATTGAAGGAAATTCAAAGGGGCAGAGGTATAGGATTAGAGTGATGGAAGTCAACTGTATTAGGGGGTATTTGGGATTCCTTATTTTTACCTACTTATAACTTATTACTTATGATGAGTTAAAGAAAATAGTGTTTGAGTTTCCTTATTATGTGAGAGGAAATGTTGATAACTTACACATTTGTAACTTATGACTTCTCCTTATAAGTTATAAGGAGGTAAAATAAGGAATCCCAAACACCCAAAGATTGGTAATGGTTTTAAGATTGTAGGAATTAAGGAGCTGAAAAGGGACGATGGTTTGTCCTTTGTAGAATCCCAAACACCCCTAGATTGGTAATGGTTTTAAGATTGTAGGAATTAATGATCTGAAAAAGGACGATGGTTTGTCCTTTGTAGGTATGGTACCCGTATTTGAGATGTTATGACCCGTGTAAAGGTTAAATGGGTCAAATCGAGTTAAATCAATGAGAGGTCCTCACTCACAATTCAAGTACTCATATAGCTCTACAAGGGATGGGGAACGATATGAGAACGACACGTAGAATTTTACAGTAGACAATTATATAGATAGTAGTTAGATATATACACACCATATATAAGAAAATGACAAAGTATGATTTATAATTGTTATATTCTAACAATTCATACTTTATTTTGTGGTTAAATAAGATAAGATAATGTACAACATCGATTCGGTTCTTTAAACGAAGAAGTTGGGTTACAAAATATTAATTTAATGCACTTCTTAAAATAATTTAACGTAAAAGAAACAAACCGTAGTCCTATAAGAACTACTTTTTAATTTAAAATGATAACTTGAACGCGCGGTTAAGTTTTACTTGGATAAATAATTTTTGAGTAAAATAAATAAATTAAAGAAAACTAATTTGTTTATATATTATATTCAGATTATAGTTTGTCCAAATATATGATTTTAGTCTAATAGTTTCAAATTTGTGGTTTTGTCCATGTGGTTTCATTTCACTTGTAATTAAAAACGAACCCACTAACCCGTTAAGTCTGCCAAGTTATGTCCATCAGTGTGCCTCTCATGTGAGGGGCAATTTTGTCATTATACTCCCAAACTAAATCGACTCATGCAACGGTAAAATCTTCTACCTTGAGGGTTTATTTAGGAGTATAATGACAAAATTGCCCCTCACGTGAGGAGCACACTGATGGACATAACTAGGCCGATTCAATAGGGTTAGTGGGTCGGGCTTAATTGCAAGTGAAATAAAACCCCAGAGACGAAAAACACAAATTTGATACTATTAGACTAAAACCGTAGATTTAAACAAACCAAAGAGACAAAAAACGTAGTTTACTAAAAAAATGAAAAGAACACCAAATCATAATAGAAATGGATGGCCAACATTGCTACAACATTTGTTTATCTTCACCAAAATAATAACAATCACAAATAAAATCCACAGGGAACATTTCCACAAGTTCGTTCATCTTTTTCGGAGTCCTTCCTATCACCATCACTGATTGGAACCACCTTTGCAACAACTATGGAATTAACATCCAAACTCCACCACATCGACCTCCGCTCCATATATATGGAATTAAGGAACCTGTTAAGCATGTATGCTCCTGTTTACCCTCTTGACCCGCTAAGCAATTTGGTGCTACAATATCACTAACCAACTATTGATATTCAAAATAATTATTATAGGAACAAATCATAGCAATGTACGTGTTGCCATCCAAACACCACTACTATACTTTTTTTTGCCATCGTCCCATTAATCCATATGTTTACATGGGTAACTTTGACCACCAACATCCCACTAGCAACCCATACACCGTATCCCAAATTGCTATGGCTCCATTTACCTATGTTCCATGATTATATTTGAATCGGTGCACCATTCACTTATCTCTTTCATCCACTTACTCATAGCATAATTTGACTTTATCTTAAATTCCAGTCTAGCCCAATGCACATACTGTCACACCCCAACCTACGGCGGAAATGCTGGTGCGCGAACTGATTGTCACAGCTCTCAAGGTTACTATCATGCACAATATTTAAATGGCGATATCTATTTATTTAATTAAGTTTTCAAATAAATCAAATACAAAATACAACTCATTAAACAAACAGTAAACACAAATTTAATTCTTGATTTTATCTTTTCTAACATAATTTTTCACTAAATCTTCACAAAGTCTTGCAACTAATTCAAGCGATAACCTGCATATGTGTATAAAATAGAATTTTGTCAACAACACATGTTGAGTGAGCAACATACCAGTTTAGTTGTACATAAAGTATATATAACAAAATACGTAGCTGCAACAATCATATGAGAATAACAAATTAACCAAATGAGCAAGTATAACTGAGATGTCGAGAAGCACAAAGGCTATAACGACTGGGATATGATCATACTATTATGAGATTATGTTGGACCTCTCCGAATGCGATTCACGTAAAGCATGTAAGCACATAAACAAGTAAGGTATAAGTTGTTAACACATAAGACAATAGTTGCAGTTTTGAGTATAAGTATATATGAGAAGTATAATTTACGTATATGTCCCCAAAACGCGAGAAAACGAGTAAAATAGGGGAATGTGGTACTCACCTCAAAGAGGAAAAACGGTGATTAAGATAATGAGAGTGAGGGTGTAGGTTCCCAGCTGGATCTACACAGGAGTATCTCGTAACACGAGGGTGCGGAATCCCCACGTAATACGATACGAGCGTAAGATATATAATGCGTTGAGATGATACACAAACACACGTTACAATACTAATAAACACGTTTGTATTGCAACACTTCAACACGTGATCTCGAATATCACTTACACGTTCTGCACAAAAACTCTTTTTTTCTAAACAAGCCGAAGTTAGGCATATATAGGCCTCGACAACTTCGCCTAACAGACTAGGCGAAGTTGTCTTAACTTCGCTTGGCTACAAGTTCGCTTACATCAGGCGAACTTGTGTGACACCATATCTAAAACCAAAACAACCAATCTAACACGATTACAGACACATACACAACACTAGATACTGAACTACTGACATTATGCACCAACAGACTCCACCTTGGCAGTAGCTTCATATCTCTATCTTCATTCTCGTGTCTAGTAATCCCAAAAATCTCGTGTCAGCCGTCTTCAAGCATGAATGCCCTGTCTGACACACACAGAGACCACTCTCTAGTACTTCTTGGCTTCATCTTTCCATGCAGGAATATAGAATATTTTCTTATCGTTTAGCATCTGCAAGTCAGCTTGAGACAAATTTACCAAGTGCATGGGATCATACACTCTCAGAATCTCTTGTTCGTCTTCATCTTCCATAACCGCTTCAGCTGTTTGACTATCAACGTACCACCACTTGAGATTCTTTAAGACATCCTTAGGCATTATCTTCATCGGTACTTCTTTTAAACACCGAACCGGTTTATATTTCATTACCATCCAAGGTTTACCATCAGCTCGCATTCCTCTTTCCTTATCTTCAACCAGCTTCTCTTTCTGCGGCTTTAACAATTCAAACTTCTTCTCTTTCACACTTTCTTTCCACACAATCTTCCCAATTATTCTGGCCATATTATCACCACTTCTATTAATCAACCCCAATTTAGCCAAATCCTTCACCTCACACTCAGGCAAGGTATTCAGAGATCTCAACATCCTCTTAAAGTACTGAATCCCATCAAAGCGTTTAATCACAAATAATCTCAACTGCTCATCATACAACCAGCATATAATACCCTTCTTCGACTCAGCATACCCTTTGATATTGTAACTCTTTTTGAACATTGTAGGAACCGCTGGCTTCTTTGTCTTTACAAACCACTGAGCGTCTATCCTGACTCACATTTACCTTATCAACGTCTGGAATATCATGTTCTACACTATCATCCACAATCTCTCCCTCTTCAATCTCACTATCAATCACAATCTGTTCTCCTATCTTTTCAATCTCCTCAACAGGTAACACATCTTCATCACCCACATCATCATGATCCACAACCACAACATCTTCACCACCGGATCCACCTGCTGTACCAGTTAACTTCGCCCCTGAACAACTTCGCCTATTTTATTTACAAAACAGGCCCTTATAAATTTGATAAAAATGCAACTATCTTTTAAAATTCTCCGTTAAAGAATTAAACTTTACGATCAAAGAACAAAGTAACCAAGTTTTAAACCATAAAACAAACTATGCAATGAAAATTTCAGTAATTAAATAAACGGGATCAAATTTCAGTCTTGACGAGAACCGGCATGTTTTAGAAAAGATCCGAACAGGAATCATACTAATTAAGTGACTGTCACTTAGATCCATGTTTAGCGGTATTATGACATAAAGAAACAGGTTGTAAGCAGGTATAAAACTTAGTATGGTTTTCATCGCTTCTGTGATACGGTTTAGGTTCAATTAAGCTCAAAATTTAGATGGACATCAAATGAGAGATTGTGATGCCTCCTATCTATTCTCAAAGCGTATTTGGCTTTCCCCAAGTCACCCCGAATTGACTTCGACCCATAGTGTCTGATTAAACAGTAAGTACATATCGATCTTTAGAGTCTTCTTCCCGTTCTCTTTCTTGCCTCTTGGTTGATATTTGAAATAACATAAGCTTCAAAAAGGCTTAACAACATTTTTTTTAAATAAAGATATTAATACAGCTTCAAATAGTATATAACTGCAAGTCCCGAATCTGGATCACTGCAGGTACTTGACGCTCTATCTTCACGGGAATCATAACACTCACGGGCTCGTGTATGACTAGGTAATCACTTTTCTGCCTATCATTCGGAAAGATGTATATGGAGACATGCACAACTCAGAATGATTCTCCACATTAAATCGAGGAGATTTAGTTTGTATCACTTCTACTTTTACGCACCATATAAAGCTACCATAACTTACAATGGCTGTTCTAGAGTCTTTTAGGCCTAATAACTTCACCAGTTAAGCACACATAAATAGTTTTTCTATCACTTTCCAAGGTTGGATCAATTTTCTTTTAAACATTGTATAGAAACTTCTTACGAAGTTATAGACTTGAAAAATTATATCATCTCCCTTTAAAAATTTTAAATTCTATCGCCCCGATCAAGTCAAAGTCTTCAGGTAAACGGCTATCCTGAAGATCCAATGGATCAGCTGGACCGACCACATACGAGTATGTGTCCTTCTAACTAAGTACGAACGACTATTTTTCAGCGAAAGAATAAAAACCCATCATAAACCGCCCCGGTCACTTTCAGTCATCTGGTTAATGGTTATCCTTATAATCTACTAGTAGAAGTAAGGACCAAACATATCTGAAGTGTGCTCGGAAGCAAAAGTGTGCTCGGAAGTACAAGTGTGCTCGGATTACTTACTATCACTAACTGTGCTCAGGAATACTTGTGATTTTTCAATTTTTGCACTAGCACAAAGTGAACTCGGAAGCACTTGCCTAACACAAAGTGTACCCGGAAAGCAAAACACTTGTGATTTTTTAATTTTTCAACTAGCACAAAGTGTGCTCGGAAGTACAAGTGTGCTCGGATTACTTAGCGCTCGGAAACAAAAGTGTGCTCGGATTACTTAGTGCCTTTTCCGATTCCACCAAACATGCTTGGGAGCAAAAGTGTGCTCGACACAAACTTGAGTTTTCTCTTCACAAGCATAATTGTTCAAGACAAAACAAAGTATGCTCGAAAAAGAGTCTGCTCGAGTAAATAACAAAGTGTGCTCGAGACTTAAAGATAGTTTTCTTGAGAAGACAAAGGATATGCTCTGGGTTTCACAAAGTGTGCTCGAATTTGATGTGCTCGATATAAGATGTGCTCGAAATAACCTGTGCTCGAGCCAAACAAATATGTGCTTGGGCAAAACACCTCCTGTGCTCGAAGCAACACTTAGTCATTTTCCATACTCGAGTCCAATCTTATTTCTTCATAGTGTGCTCGATACATCAAAACTTCATTTCTGCATAATCAGTTACTGATTTGCCCTTGCAGAACCTGCTCGAATATTCACTTTGCATTTGCTGCAACAAACAATGATGAAATTGCCTTTAGTACTTGTTCATTCTTGACTTGTACATCATTTTGCGAAGATGTATATGCCCCATTCTTCGATGCCATAATTCTGACTCAGACTCAGTTTCCTTTGACAGAAGACATGATTCTTCGGTTGTCATCTCAGTTGACCTCATATCCATTACATAGGTGTCCTTTTCTCTTGGAGCTCTCATCACCACCCATGCCTCTGGTATCTTGAAACCAGGATAAAGGACGATTGCCTCGTTTTTAGTAAAATGCACCGTGTATTCTTTGTCACAAATCTGAGACACACTCAACAGGTTATGCTTCAACTCTTCTACAAAATTCACCTTCTCTAACTTCATTTTTCCATTTATTACCGTCCCTATTCCACTGATTCTACCTCCACTCTCTCCAGCGAAACTAACCCTTCCTCCTTGAACAGATTTCCAGTCACGTAACAAATTCTTGTTACCAGTCATGTGCCGGGAACAACCACTGTCAACAACCCACAAATTGTTTACAGCTCTGTTCGACTGTTCCTGCACAATTAAAGAAAAAGATTAAAATCTGGGGACCCAAGACTACTGGTCTTGGGTCGATTAAATCTATTGACCGGCATCCAGTACTTTGGTTGCCCAAAGTCAGTTTGAGAATGATTTCTGTAAGTTCTAAAAGGAAACCTTCTCGAGGATTGACTATGAGTCCATCCAAACCTTAGTGAATTAACTGAGTTATAATTGTTGGTTTGGTTGTTAACTGGGAAAAACTGAGATCGATTTCTTTGAAATATTGGATTAGACCAATGTCTGAAATTTGGTGTGTTCACATTCTTGCCATTATTATAATTAATATTCATTTTATTCTCAGTTTTTGGATGCCTCATACCTCTAACTTTTCTCTGGTTTAGAGGACAATCAGCAATAAGGTGTCCTACTTGATTACATCTGAAACAACTTCTGTGTTCAACTCTCGTCTTAACAGTTGTTATAGAGGTCGAGGTTGCATTACTACCCGTTCGTCTTACATATGGTGGGACGAACGGGTTTAGGGAAGAATTCTTTTCATCAGGCTTATATTCCTTCCCACGTTTTAGTAACACTACCTCTTCTTTTATCTCACCCGATTCGGATGACTTGACCGAATTCAATGAGACGGAGATAGGAACAGAAATCTTAACATTAGAAATTGGCTTACTCATTTCGCTCTTATCAACTTCAGGTTCTTTAGTCGAAATTTTGACTGGAACTGTCTGACTAATCTCAACATCAGCAGATTTCTGATTACTAGGATTATAAGTATAGTTATTGTTATACGGTGGTGGAACTTCAGAAAATCCAATTCCCCCTTTGTCAACTGGGGAACGTTGGACACTTATGATGTGATCAAGCATTGCTAAAGAATTTCTAAATTGTTCAATTTTTCTGTTTAGTTCCACCACTTTTACCTGGTAATCAGCTATCTGTTTATCTTTTTCAGCAATTATTTTGGTTTTTTCTTCTAACACTTAATAACTAAGATTAATTACTTGTATTTTATCAGCTAGACTTGCTTTAAGACTTCTGATATCCTTTTCACTAGCTTTTATTTTTACCGAGTAACTGTTTTCTCTAGTTTTAGTGTAGTGATGATCTTCTTTTAACGTTTTAAATTGTGCATCTAAACTAATAAACTGATCAGTTACAGTTTTCAATTGTTCAGACAGATTTTCACATTGTATACAATGAGGTTCAGAACTTACCTCAGAGAGCTGATCGTTCACTTCCGCCATATATGCTTTATTTTCTCCTGTCTTCTTCTCACTTCCTCCCGTTTCGATGTTTACCAAGTTAGCATGTTCGAACACTTCCTCAACTTGTATATTCCAGTTGTATCCACCATTCTGTCTAGATACCATATCCCTATTCTCACTACCTCCCCCATTCTGTTGTGCAGGCCTGTTCTGACTTCGTTCGACTCTCTCATTTGTACATTCCTTAGCAAAGTGACCATTCTGTTGACAGTTGTAACATCGAACCTTTGATTTATCAAACCCTGGTATTTCTCCAACGAACTTTCTACCTGTTTTCTTCATGAATCTCTTTACCCTTCTTACTATCATAGCCATCTGCCACTGCAGATCCATCTCCTCCAAATCATCAGCATCGATCTGATCATAGTCTTCATCCAAAGTTGCAGGGTCGACTATTTTACCTTTGATGTAGTTCTCATAAGATGCAATGAAGGATGCATAAAGAGCAAACTGTTGTTCAGCTGATTTAACACTCATGGGCATCTGTGAGTAGTTGTAGCTCGGAACATTTGACGAGAAATTTCCTGTTGTGGCTTGAGGTTTTGAAGAATTACTACCTCCAGCTACGAAACATGCGTCACCATCCATATTGAGAGTCACATGACCATCACGAGTTGAGTTTGAGTTTGATTCTCCCTTTGAGTAGTAGGCAGATGATTCTGATTTTGAACTTGAACTTGGAGTGACTTTCGCACCATACATTCCCGGATCCTGAACCTGATCAGTTGGTGTCTCCTTCCGAACCATGTTAAGTTCAAAATTTTGTAACTTATTGACTGCTGTTTCCAAATCAATATTGGCAAAGTCTTTATCCTCTCTCATCAAAACCGTGTACATTTCCCATTTCGGTGAAAGAGCATCAAGGAGTTTCTCTACTATCTCTTCTTCCTTGTATTCAATGGAGTAATTACTAAGTTCGGTCATCAAGTGATAATATCTGGTGATGATATCATCAAGTGATTCATTTTTCAAATACTTGAATACAGAGAATTGGGTTTTTAGTAGCTTTGTCTTGGAGGCACGTATCCCCACATTACCTTCATATCTATTTTCTAGTGCTTCCCATAGCTCTCTAGCAGTTTTGTACTTCTTGAAGGTATGAAGAATCTCTTGTGGAAGAGCCATGGTTATTGCTGCATGAGCTTTACTCTCTACCTCATACATTTTCTTTTCATCCTCTTCCATCTTACTGTACTTCTTAATTTGATCACGACCTTCAAACAAGGATGTTGGTGGAATGTATCCATCTTGAATGCAAACCCACATCTTAGCGTCTTGATACTTCACGTACTGTTCAAACCGATCTTTCCATGCAACGAAATCGGTACCCTTAAGCATTTTTGGAGCCTTAGTAGCTGAACTGGCTTCAACCTCCATTTTTACCAGTTCTGTATTATTTATTGAAGTCATAGTTGAAAGAAACACGACTCGAAATAACAAGAAAGTATTTAATATTTAAACAGTGACCAGACAGCGAAGTTGTGACAACTTCGCTTGTTAACTTCGCCTGATCCTAACTTCGCTTAAACCTACTCAACTTCGATTGACAACTTAACTTCGCTTAAACCTCCTAACTTCGCTGCTTACAACTTCGCCTGCTCTTAACTTCGCCTTCTCTATAACTTCGCTTAAACCCTACAAACAGTGACGGCAACTTTGCCTGATGAATACAAGGTTTTTGCAGGTTTTAATTGGACGTATTGCGAGGTATGCGAGGGCGTAATGGGTTATATTTGATGGTGGGAGATGGGTAAGACACAAAAACTAGGTATTTCAACGTAAACTCGTTCCGCGAATAGTCAAACGGAACGATCTTAACACCCGTGTGATAATCCCGAACCACACAATCACGAGCAAAGGCTCTAATACCAATTGTAGGTTCCCAGCAGGATCTACACAGGAGTATCTCGTAACACGAGGGTGCGGAATCCCCACGTAATATGATACGAGCGTAAGATATATAATGCGTTGAGATGATACACAAACACACGTTACAATACTAATAAACACGTTTGTATTGCAACACTTCAACACGTGATCTCGAATATCACTTACACGTTCTGCACAAAAACTCTTTTTTTCTAAACAATCCGAAGTTAGGCATATATAGGCCTCGACAACTTCGCCTAACAGACTAGGTGAAGTTGTCTTAACTTCGCTTGGCTACAAGTTCGCTTACATCAGGCGAACTTGTGTGACACCATATCTAAAACCAAAACAACCAATCTAACACGATTACAGACACATACAAAACACTAGATACTGAACTACTGACATTATGCACCAACAGCGGGAAAGTCACACGCGAACGTTAAAGCCTAATGAGAAACGAGAGCAAATGTATACGCTAAGTAAATAATTTATTATGAACACTAGTTGAACAATATTAAATTAATATTATAATAATATAATAATATATATAAGAATTTATTATATAAAATAATTAGTTACATTAATAAAACATATCTTAAAAAATATTACTTTTAACTTTTATAAATATAAGTATATATATAGTTTACATGATTTTACATATATATATTACATTTTTAGTTAATATATATATATACATATATGCTTATATACGTATATACACGAAAGAAAATGTGGGTTAAACGAGTGTCATAAGGTTGGTTTTCGTTAAAATAACTTTAAGTTATTATTATTAATAATATAATTACTAAATGATTAAAAAAATAGCTTAACAAAAATTAATGAAAAAGTCGGGGTGCAGGGGATCGAACCCGTGACCTCCACCACCAAAGTACCATGTGTTAACCAACTGGCCCCAATGGCGACTTGCGATATAAGTCCAGCTCGTTTAATTATAAACACAACAGATTCTGAATTAAGAACCCTAGAAATTTAAATCGATTAATCCCGTCCCTGATAATCTAATTGATGTTGGGGCTATTGATCTACATGTAAACGCGACTCTAAACATATATTTAATTACCTCTTGCAATGATCAGTGATAGGTTAACGAAGAACAGCAAGTGACGGCCATAAACTGATCACGAACGGCTATATACTGAGTTTGTAAATGAAATTAGGGTTAGGGGTTTGAGTATCGACGGCTAGAAGATGCAGGTGATGAGATTAATTAAGCTATAACATCCTGATTATATAGATCTGGGAATTAGGGTTCATTACGTGAATAATAAGTTAAGGCCCAAGTTCTGGATCCTTCTAAACGTAATTGAACGAGGGATTAGGGTCGGCTAGATGCTAATTAGGGTTTAGGATCACCTAATTAAACTTTGGTTGATTGATTTGGGCTCAAGAACAAGTTTGGGTTTATAATTAATCAATTCAAGTTCGGGTTGGGTTTGGATCCAAGTATAAACGGGTTAGATGAATAATATGGATAATAATATAACTGATTTTCATATATGATATGTTTATTTAAATAAATAACGATTAACTAATAAACGGCACTTAACTTTCTTGATTAAAATAATCCGAATATTGAAACTGGTCGGGTTAAATTAATAAATATTAGTTTGGAGAAACCGAGTTGTTACAGTCTCCCCTACTTTAGGGAATTTCGTCTCGAATTTAAAGGATACTATAACAACACCAATAAATTTTTGAGGAAATGAAAATTTTAAACTAAGATTTTTAAAAAAATTTATCATATCGCGGAACTTTGAATAGTTAAAACAACGCTCTAGATGCAAATCCGATAAGGGCACTTATATATAGGATGTACCAACGGCGTATCCACCATGTCCTTATCATTTTTACATTTGTACCGTTATCCTAACCACTTTCACTTCTCTATTATGACACACAATCTTACGCATCATGCTTTCCATGTGAGGACTTCGATAATTATGTTCCAGACCATAATTATTTTCATCTTCGGATGGTCCACATGATTCGTCCCACCGTGTGGATTTACAAAACGTTTTATTAAAAACATGACTTTGAGGAAACAAAAGTTCTAAGGAGTTTTAATTTAGAACACTAGAAATAACCAAATGTATAAAACAATTTCAAAAGTTGTGGTGGGTTTTAATAAAGTAAGGAAATTTCTAAAACATCTTTTTATCATAAAAGTATGAGTATTAAAGTTGGAAAAGAAATAATTTATTAATAGTTGAGGTGATTGGGTTGTGATAAGTGAAGATAAGGAAACAAGATAGAAGATAAATAGTTCAAATGCGAAAAATAATTCAAAGCCATAAAGAGGCATTACAATATGTAATTAAAAAAAAGACAAAATAAATTAAGATAGATAAAGGAAACGACAAAAGTCTTCATGATCGTTGAGTAGCTTAATTGACGTATCTTGGAGCACCGTGAGGAGTTGCATGAGTAGGAGCAGTTGAGGTAGGTTGATTTGAGGTAACTTGAATAACGTGAGCTTGAACAGTTTGTAAGAAGGTTGTTTGGTGAAAATATGTCTGGTAAACTTGAGCTTGTGGTTGAGAGGTTTGGTAGTGTTGGGTTAACTAAGGTTGACCTTGATTGATGGGAGGAGCTTGAAGGACATGGGGTTGATGGGTTTGAGCCTGGTAAGCATGGGTCAAGTAATATGGTGTAGTCTTAGATTAGGCTTGATGAGCTTTAGTAAGTTGAGGGAACGCATTACGGAGGTGATTTGGGTTTCCACAATGGTGGAAAGCACGGGTATTAGGAACACCGAGTTGAGCAAGAGGGGTAGATTGTTGCGGAACAGCTAGTGCAGTAGGCGGGACACGACAGGTGTTAGCAAGATGACCACAACGGTTACATTGGATGCAGCGACGACATAAGGATCTAACCGAGTGATGATAGTTATAAATTGAGCATGACGTAAAAGGACCGAGGTAAGGTATCTTGTTTGAGGAGACTTGCGGGTGGGTAGGATTTGTTGAAGCAAGGTTCTTACGCTTATTGTTGTGAGGATGAGGAGGTGAATGGTTTGTAGTTACTAGCAGAGGAATTGGTGGGAAAAGTTGAGTCAGTTGCATTGATGTTTTGAATTTGAGTTACTATTCTGGGAATTGCGGCAATTAACTCCTTGGTGATAGAGGCGGCCATACGGTGGTCATGAGAACCAGACGATAGATGTTGAGGACGATGATGATTTCTCAGTGAAGACATTCTATAGGGACCAAAAATGAGGATTTATTAGATGAAGGATAAACTGAGGAATCATAAGAATAGTAAAATGTTTAATTATGTGAAAATAATAATGTTGTCTTAAGAAGTGAGGAATCGCGTCATGGGGATTAAAAGTAAAAGTTTATAAGATGATGGGGGTACATTGCGTAAATAGTTGTTAAATGATGTAGTCAATAAGATTATTGTGTGATGACTACACGAGAAGTTAAGTCAGTTTAAAATTTAGATTATTAAGTTAACAATAAACTAACGAAATATAAATTGTTGGTGTTGGCCTCCAATGAGCTTTCCATGGCAATTTGAATGGCCCAACGAACTAACGAAAAACAACTGAGTTGGACAGCCCATGAGCGTTACATGGCAATTTGATTGTCCCAACTAATTAACGAATTAACAATGCAATGAAGTTTGTCGGCCCAATGAGCGTTACACGGCGTTTTAACCGACCAAACTAAATAACGAACTATCGAAATAAATATGGGTAGTTGGAGTATCTTGTGAACCACCACGTTTGATTACTCCAACAAAAATACGAAAACAAGTTAAGAAATGGATAGTAGGAGTGCCCATGGGTTCCATGGATTTTTCACCCAACTAACCATTTAAATAACGGAACACAATAATCGGGAAAACCGAGTTTAGCCACGAACCACCGTGAATTCGGTTAAAATCAGCCTAAAGTGTCGGTCATATGGCATTTATGGGTCTCGCTCGGGTCCATAGGGTTGAGTACTGTGGTCAGGTTATCACCCAGGTAAGGAATAGCGTCTTACCTTTGGTTCTTGGAACCGTTTTTCCAGTGCCTAACTCACAGTATCTCTTCCCCTTTCATTTATCGTAGGGACATGCCACATAACCTAGCATAAGGTGTACGAGTGAAAACAACAGGTGGGAATTCTTAAGTAATTTCCCGAAAATAAAAGCAATCTAGTTTTTGAAAAGTTTTCTTTGAATGTTGTGGCATAGCCTCGGAGTTTGTGTGTGTGTGCATAACAATACAATAATTAATAAATAAATAATTATCTAAGAAGCTGTAAACAGTTTAAAATTTAAACACATAAAGGTAAACAGATAGGCACGTATAGCGTTCCTAAACATGTGTCTAAGGCAATTTCTAATGACCTATCTTAAACCTTCGGCTTTGATACCAATCTGTCATACCCCAACCTACAGCGGAAATGCCGGGGCGCGAACTGATTTTCACAGCTCTCAAGGTTACTATCATGCACAATATTTAAATGACAATATCTATTTATTTAATTAAGTTTTCAAATAAATCAAATACAAAATACAACTCATTAAACAAACAATAAACACAAATTTAATTCTTGATTTTATCTTTTCTAACATAATTCTTCACTAAATCTTCACAAAGTCTTGCAACTAATTCAAGCGATAACCTGCATATGCGTATAAAATAGAATTTTGTCAACAACACATGTTGAGTGAGCAACACACCAGTTTAGTTGTACATAAAGTATATATAACAAAATACGTAGCTGCAACAAGTCATATGAGAATAACAAATTAACCAAATGAGCAAGTATAACTGAGATGTCGAGAAGCACAAAGGCTATAACGACTGGCGTATGATCATACTATTATGAAATTATGTTGGACCTCTCCAAATGCGATTCACGTAAAGCATGTAAGCATATAAACAAGTAAGGTATAAGTTGTTAACACATAAGACAATAGTTGCAGTTTTGAGTATAAGTATATATGAGAAATATAATTTACGCATATGTCCCCAAAACGTGAGAAAACGAGTAAAATAGGGGAACTTGGTACTCACCTCAAAGAGGAACTCGATGATTAAGATAATGAGAGTGCGGGAGAGTCACACGCGAACGTTAAAGCCTAATGAGAAACGAGAGAAAATGTATACGCTAAGTAAATAATTTATTATGAACACTAGTTGAACAATATTAAATTAATATTATAATAATATAATAATATATATAAGAATTTATTATATAAAATAATTAGTTACATTAGTAAAACATATCTTGAAAAATATTACTTTTAACTTTTAGAAATATAAGTATATATATAATTTACTTGATTTTACATATAAATATTACATTTTTAGTTAATATAAGGCTAAAATAAGAAGTAAAACTATCCTAAGAAGTGTAAGAAGTGGTTTTTACCCTTAAAAAAAATAAAACACACCGAACAAAAAACACACTAACAATATCCACCATCAGATGATCACATCCAACGCCCGATATTACTTCTCACACTTTTTACAAATAACTCACTTCTTATTCTAACCCCACCCTATATATATATATATATATATATATATATATATATATATATATATGCTTATATACGTATATACACGAAAGAAAACGTGGGTTAAACGAGTGTCATAAGGTTGGTTTTCGTTAAAATAACTTTAAGTTATTATTATTATTAATATAATTACTAAATGATTAAAAAAATAGCTTAACAAAAATTAACAAAAACGTCGGGGTGCAGGGGATCGAACCCGCGACCTCCGCCACCAAAGTACCATGTGTTAACCAACTGGCCCCAATGGCGAATTGCGATATATGTCCAGCTCGTTTAATTATAAACACAACAGATTCTGGATTAAGAACCCTAGAAATTCAAATCGACTGATCCCGTCCCTGATAATCTAATTGATGTTGGGGCTATTTATCTACATGTAAACACGACTCTAAACATATATTTAATTACCTCTTGCGATGATCAGTGATGGGTTAATGAAGAACAGCAAGTGACGGCCAGAAACTGATCACGAACGGCTATGTACTGAGTTTGTAAATGCAATTAGGGTTAGGGGTATGAGTATCAACGGCTAGAAGATGCAGGTGATGAGATTAATTGAGCTATAACATCCTGATTATATAGATTTGGGAATTAGGGTTCATTACGTGAATAATAAGTTAAGGCCCAAGTTCTGGATCCTTCTAAACGTAATTGAACGAGGGATTAGGGTCGGCTAGATGCGAATTAGGGTTTAGGATCACCTAATTAAACTTTGGTTGATGGATTTGGGCTCAAGAACAAGTTAGGGTTTATAATTAATCAATTCGGGTTCAGGTTGGGTTTGGATCCAAGTATAAACGGGTTAGATGAATAAAATGGATAATAATATAACTGATTTTCATATATGATACGTTTATTTAAATAAATAACGATTAACTAATAAACGGCACTTAACTTTATTGATTAAAATAATCCGAATATTAAAACGGGTCGGGTTAAATTAATAAATATTAGTTTGGAGAAACCGAGTTGTTACACATACTTTAGTCTTATACTCAATAGCCACACGATCACGTATTATCCATGTAGCTATCAACCCAATCTCTTCCCATAATCTACAATAAAAAGTGTGTATATATATATATACTAGCTTTTGAACCCGTGTATTACACGGGATTCGTCATATAATAAAAATAAAAAGATCTATTATCTGAAAGAAATGAACAAAATTAAAGAGAAGATAAAATATATAATACAAACAATAGGAAGTCTAAAATCTCAAAGTTACAAATTTGATTTTTTTATATACAACATTTGCAAAAATTGTTTTGACCAATTACCCGTGAATAACTATGATTAATGAGATGAGAGATTAGAGAATTAACAGAGAAATTATAACCCATTTCTCAAAACTGTTTTGTCCCATGACCCATGGATATGTTGGATTAATAATATGAGAAATTAGAGAATTGAAAATGAAATTATAACCCAAGTGCCAAATTTATTTTGGCCCATGACCAATGGATAGTTAGGATAAATAAGATAATAGATTAAAAAATTAGAAAGAAAATTATAACTCATTTGTCAATATGGTTTTGCTCCATAACCCATGAATATATAGGATAAATGAGAATACAAATTAGGCCTATAATGAATGTGGGATTGCCACATCATCCTTATTATTTTCATTTATTAGTATAGTCATATATATATATATATATGTGTGTATGAAAAAGCAGTGTTTAAAATGCATGAAGTAACTATACAACCTATCAGTGCACACCAAGTTTTTAGGATGCAAGAACTGTTCTCTCTAACAAAGCTCCCCCTTATAACTTACTATTTTTACCGCTCTCTTCTAATCCATTTTATATGCCGAACCATGCTTTTCCAAATATGCCCACTATTTCTTTAATTGCCAAATTTAAGTTTTGCCGGTATAAGATAAAATTTGAAATAATCTTTTGTAAAACATCTAATAAAAAGCTGATATGACATAGTCAAGCACTGCTTTGCATATGACTTGATACTTAATGTTATAAAAAAAACTTGCAGAAACTACAAAATTTAAAACCTCTTTATACATCCTTTTCATAAATCGGATAAAGAAGATCCATTAACCTTTTTCTAGTACCTTCGAAAACGGTGTCTTCCCTTCAATTATTTGAAACTGAATAATGAAGTGAAAACATGTTTCTTGAAGTGAAAGTGGTTGGGTCTAAGCCGACACAATATGTTATGTCATAGGTAAATTAAGCTTTGGAAAAATGCGTACAATGAAAGAAATAGTTGAAGTATTAGTGTAATACCCAAACTGAATCGCTTGACCCATTACCTTAAATGCTTGAAATAGATCACCATTTGCAAACTTTTAAGAGCTTGTATACAAAAAGAAAAGAAAAACATTAAAATCAGCTTCATATGCAAAACAAAATGTGATTACCAAAAGTACCCATTTGATGGGGTCCTTCAAAGATTACGCTCCTCAACAGCAACTACTTGGTGAGATAAGTTATCAGAGAAGAAATGCCTTGGTGAAAGCAAAATCCCTCGTGTATGATAAAATATTGGTAGAATAACAAGAAAGGCATTTGAGAGTAGGGTTGTTACTTTTAAAAGAAACCATAAACTGAACAAACCCGAACTGAAAGAAATGACTAACTCGGAGTGAAGTAGTTTAGGTTGGTACTTGGCACAAGTTTTTGGGTTTAGGGTCAACCCATATAAACTTTTTGTTTGAAAACCAAATACATTTATATCATTATATGAATAATAGAACTTGCTAAGTGCACAACTTCTCTTGAAGTAATTGTAGGAAAGCTTGATAGATAGACATGTCACCTGTCAAAATAGTAGTAAATGAAAATAAAAGAGAGGACTACCTATAAGAATAACATATATCGAACAAAACCTTGCTTTATTATAATAGTAGATTTATAGAAATGATTTATAAAACTTTCTAATTAAAATAAGTAGTAAAAGATTAAGTGATGTAGTATGTGTGTATACTACAAACACTATTGCCACCATTCTAGTTGTAAGAAAGGATTATACTTCTTTTGGGGTTTCAAACCAACTTTTTTTTTTTCTTCATGGCACTTGAATTATTCACACGATTGGATTGGAAGCTGTAATCTATTAAGGTGGGGTCCTCTTCTTCAACACCCAAAACGTCTTTTTGACCATCACCACCCAACCCCGCCCCTCCTTCCACCATTCTACTACACAATTTCCCCAGCCATTTTTCATTTCATAATTTGATCTCCAAAAATCCAATTGTAACAAGAACCAAAGATTCAATTTTTTCATCCAATTTGATCGAACGAACAAAATGGGTGTCCAAGAAATCCAATTTTAACAAAAACCAACGTCAAAGATTCAATTATTTTCTTCCAATTTGATCGTATAAACGAAATGGGTATCCAAGAAATCCAGTTTTAACAAAAACCAACATCAAAGATTCAATTTCTCGTTCAGTTTGATCGATAAAACGAAATGGGTATCTGTTTTTCGACCACCAAGATTAGTGGGTTCAACAGCGGTGGCGATAAGCATCCTCCCGCCATGAGCAATGGCGGGGGGCAATTGCATAATGCCGGTTTACATAATAAGAAAGAACCCATCAGGAATCAACGTCAGAAACAGAACAACTATTATAACCAATATAAAGCAAAAGTCAGGGGTACCACTAAACGTCAGCAGAAGGTGACTCCTTGTGGCAAAAGAACAGATTTTGGTTACCTTAAAGATTTTTACCAAAGTTATACGACCGGAAAGTTGTTGGGTCATGGTCAATTTGGCTATACATATGTTGCTGTTGATAAAGCAAAAGGAGATCGTGTTGCTGTCAAGAAAATTGATAAAAATAAGGTAGTTTTGTTACCAATTGATAAAAATGTGCAATTTGGTTTTAGTTACTTTGTGTTTTATTACATGAAACTATAAAAATATTTAGTGATTTTATCTTACAATAATTGTTGATATAGTTCTTGAAACACTTAGTTGCGACCTTCTGATTGAAAATTCTGGTCATGTCACTGTTTCCAAACTTTATCGTACATTATTAAAAGTTTGTATATTATTAAAAATTTGTGCACTTAGCTATAAAAATTAGTGGTCTTTAAGACCTTTTTTTTTGAAATTTTGTAACAGATGGTTCTTCCAATTGCGGTTGAAGATGTTAAACGAGAAGTCAAAATCTTGCAAGCGTTAAACGGTCACGAGAATGTGGTTAAGTTCTACAATGCATTTGAAGATGACAACTTTGTCTATATTGTCATGGAGTAAGTTTTGTTATAAATTTGCTTTATTATTCGAATTTTTATATGAAAAATCAAATGTTGAAATTGACTTGAAGTCGTGTGTTTCAGGTTATGTGAGGGTGGTGAGTTGCTTGACCGGATTTTGTCAAAGTAAGAATCCGGATCTTGTGAACATGAAATACATGCATCTATTCGATGTTGACTTTTGAGGTCAAACTTTATTTTCATAAACTGAGAATATGAATTTAAATCCATAATTATTTGCTTGGTAGCATTTTATTTAAGAATAAGCACAAGATATTCAAATATTCTTGAAAATATTTCAGCACATGTAAATTTTTGAAACTTAACACCACTTAATTTGACTTCATAAGTCAATTGATGTTTGTTTATATGCAATATGAAATTCTGATCTTGCATATATTGATGTTTGTATACAATATTGGACCCATTATCATATATTTGTTTCTTTTTTATGCCATACAAACAAAACCATCAAGATTAATCTTTCTCATTTTGCAGGAAAGAAAGTCGTTACACAGAGAAAGATGCAGCAATTGTTGTAAGGCAGATGCTGAAAGTTGCAGCCCAATGTCACTTACATGGTTTGGTACATCGTGATATGAAACCGGAGGTTAAAAATTAACTATCATCGTGACTGAATATTACAAATTACTTTCAAAATGCGCACTCAAACACCCCTTAAAGTATGTCTCAAAACAAATATTAACATGTTTGTATTATTAATTTGTAGAACTTTCTTTTCAAATCCCCGAATGAAGATTCACCCTTAAAGGCTACAGATTTCGGTCTATCAGACTTTATACGGCCCGGTGAGCAACAATACCAAACTACAGAAACTTAATTAACCTAATCGTAACCGAATAACTGAAACCTATAAAAGCAACGGTTTGGTTTTATTTAAAAAACATTTTTTCTGTTTGGTTGCAGTTTCATTTTTCTGTTTTGCATCAACCAAAAACCAAATTTCAGTAGTTTATATGAAATTAATAAATGATGTGGCCCATGTATTTTAGGCTCATATTTAGGGACGAGACCGGTATGGAAACGAAAGCGTGCTGAAATATACTAATGCCGAAAATGAGCGAAAGCATATGCCGAATGCCGTGCCAAATTTATTGGTTTAGTACCAGTAGCATTGAAAATACCAAAACCGAAGGATATTGAAAACATGAAAAACAAATACCGATACCGGTACTGATTGTGTTCGATCGGTTTCGGTTTGGGTTCATCCTTCTCAAATTCATTATTTCAGGGCATTTTTCTTTCGGCGCAAGATTCTCAAATGGTAAAACCAAAAAATTCAAAACCGAACCCATTGCGAAAACTGAAAAAATCAAGACTAACGGTTCTCAAAAACCGAAATTTTGGTTTATAGTTCAGTTTGACCAAAATGGTAAAACCGAATAAACGAAAACCGTAGAAATTGTAAAAACAGAAAAATTTTATTGTTTTCTTGCAAGGCTGCAAGTATGATGACTTGCAAAATGTTATTGTTTTCCTGATCACCTTTAATATCTTTACTTTTGGCATGAAAAATGTGTAACTAGTGCAGGAAGAAAGTTTACAGATATAGTTGGAAGTGCTTATTACGTCGCTCCCGAAGTACTTAAGCGTAGATCGGGCCCGGAATCCGATGTGTGGAGCATTGGAGTGATCACATACATTCTTTTATGTGGGCGAAGACCCTTTTGGGATCGAACAGAAGACGGTATTTTTAGAGAAGTTTTAAAAAAGAAGCCGGATTTTAAGCGCAAACCATGGCCCAATATTAGCAATAGTGCTAAAGATTTTGTAAGGAAATTACTCGTCAAATATCCTCGAGCACGGCTCACTGCTGCACAGGCCCTATGTATGTATATGAATTTATTTTGAATTTTTTAAAGACAGAATTACAAATTTTGTTCTTTAAAAAAAGCCAAATTACGGTTCGTGTCCTTTTTTTAGTTTCCTTGCAGGCGGTGTACTTTAAACTTTTTTTTCTACACGTTATGTCATTTACACTAACTGAGTTAGAAAAACTCAGTAAAATAACCTCACGTGAGAAGCATGTGAGGGCATTTTTGTCTTTTCACCTGTACCTGCAAACACAATCATCAATCACCATCATCAATAATAATAACATAACCACACTTCTTCAATCACCATCATCAATCTCACCAACCAATTCTCCATCACAGGCTAAGAAAAATCCACCCTAAACACCCCCGCCGGACTCACCACCACCACCACCGGAATCAATAGCCATGAGTGGTGGCCGGAAAACCGACTGTAGCTGCTGCCGTACACCCCCTAAACACCCCCACCGTAGCTGCTGCCGTACTGGTGGCCGGAAAATCGACTGTGACCACCATCGTAGGATTCAGATCTGCGATTTCGATTTTTCAGATCTGCGATATGCGATTTCGACTTTCAGATCTGCAAGGATTACGATGGTAGAGGCGTAGTATTGTTCCGATGGACGGTGATGATGGCGATTGAACGATGGGGGAGGCGTAGCGGTGTTCCGGTGATGACGGCGGCTGGACTGTGGTTGTCTTTCAGAGAGAGAAAGATGAGAGAGAGAGTTGATCTTAGATTAGGTATTGTTGGTGGTGGTTTATGGTGGGAGTGGAGATGGTTTTCGTCGTCGGAGAAGACGGCTGCGGTGGCTTGCCGGAGAGGGAACCCGGTGGCAGGCAAGGGAGGAAAGGACAAAGGGGGAGACGGGGTGGGTTGGGTTTTGTTTGACTTCAAGGGGTTTTGTTTGCAGGTACAGGTGAAAAGACAAAAATGCCCTCACATGCTTCTCACGTCAGGGTATTTAACTGAGTTTTTCTAACCCAATTAGCGTAAAGGACATAACGTGTAGAAAAAAAAAGTTTAAAGTACACCGCCTGCAAGGAAACTAAAAAAAGGACACGAACCGTAATTTGGCTTTTTTTAAAGGACAAAATTTGTAATTAATTTGTAATTATGTCTTTTTTAAAATATTGTTTAGCGTTAACCTTATAAAATAGTAACCACGTTTTCCTTAGTCATTCCATTCTTTTTGTTCATAGTTGCTCAATTTTCATTAATTGTTCTAGTCGTAAGTAATATTTTTATAAATTTAAAATTATCTAAGACAAATAAAACATGTATGAATCTTGATTACTATTGGTTGAAGTTTTCTCTAACTTTTATGAGATTTTATAAGAAATGATGCCTAAATTTTTTGCAGCACATCCATGGGTTCGAGAAAATGGAAATGCTTCTATGATTCCTCTTGACATTTCGGTTCTATCCAACATGCGTGAGTTTGTGAAATATAGTCGCCTAAAGCAAATTGCTTTACGGGTAAGGATTTGTTTGATGTCTCTTTCTGTCAGTTGTCACACGCGTGCTAGATCGGGAATATTAAATGATAATATTTTAATGTGTGAATAGGCATTGGCTAGCACACTTGATGAAGAAGAGATATCTGATCTCAAAGATCAATTTCAAGCCATTGATGTAGACAAAAATGGTGCTATTAGTCTTGAGGAAATGAGACAGGTGAGGAAATGAGACAGGTGTTTTCATGTTCTTATGTTTTTTTACTATGCTTTTTATTTTAGGGGTGACTTTACATAAAAGTAACCAAGTTTTCCTAATGTTTCATTAAAGTCAGTTAACTTTCACAGGTGTTTAATCCTGTCGAATTTTTTATAATTTAAAAATTGAGGCAATATTAGCAGATATGGATCATTTATTTAGGATTGAGACACCTAATGAAAGTTGATTGACTTTAGACAAACGAAAAAACTCTTGAGTTACTTAACAAACCACTTTCTGAATTTTTCCCTTTTATTTTTATTTTATAAAAATATATGAATGGTGATAATATGTTATACATGTTTGGTTTATGGTAGGCTCTTGCTAAGGATGTTCCATGGAAGATGAAAGACTCGCGTGTTTTGGAGATTTTACAAGCGGTAATTTAGTTATCTGATTATTAATATCATATATAATTGTTTTTTAAAATGCGCATCTGAACATTATAAATTTATTATAAAATGTTGTGAAACAGATGGACAGTAACACGGATGGGCTTGTGGATTTCTCTGAGTTTGTAGCTGCTACTCTTCATGTTCACCAATTAGAGGAACATAATAATGAAAAATGGCAAAGAATGTCCAAAGCCGCCTTTGAGAAATTTGATGTTGATAAAGATGGATTTATAACTGCAGAAGAACTTAAGATGGTAAAGCTTTCTTAAGGTCAAATCATTCATGTATTTTTCTTTGACCATCTTTTTTTCTATTAATTTTGCAGCATACGGGTTTAAGAGGGTCTACATATCCGCTACTAGAGGAAGCTGACGTGGATAAAGATGGAAAGATTAGTCTTCCGGAGTTCCGGAGGCTATTAAGAAGTGTAAGCATGAGTTGAGAGAACCGAGCCCGACTGCCACTATGGTTCATTTTTCAGCTAAATTCATACCGAAAATGAGAAAAAAAAACAGTGTTGTTAAGAATAGTTGCAATGTTTTGAGTATGGTGTGTGTGTTTGAGCTAAATTTTCATGGGTTAGTAGTCAGTGAGAAGGAAATAAGGAGGAAGTTCATGCCAAGATTGAGTAGTGTGAATTTTTTTTTTTGGGCAAAATATGGTGGTGGTGTGAATTCCTTTGCTAGTGCTTTAAGTGGTTCTGTTTTTATAGTTTGATGAGACAAACAATTTGTAAATATGTCTCTCTATATATAATGCAATGATTCGCAACACTAACCATACCGGTTCATTATTTTGTTTTTGATAACATGTTTTGGATACACTATTTTTACCAAAGCCAAGCTATTTCACATTGTAAATTTTCAACCAACAAAAAAAAAGATGTATAGTAATGGGAGTGTCTCTAGCCAATATAAGTATTGAGGTGACTTCTATTGAGGTGCAAACTTCCGGCGATTTATGAGCTAGTGTTAAAGATATTTTGGAGCTTAATAAGTGTATTTATGCACCAAATACTCAACAAGGAGATTGTACCAATTACCAGACATATATATTGGTTTAACATGTATGAACATTTGATTGATTTAATCGAACGTTGTCATGAACCTTTCTTATACGATTAAGAAAATTAAGATGACCACGCCAAAAAATAACAACCCCGTAAGAGACATGGTCACTCTTTTATTGAGGGTTGATTTTTAGAATCTATTAGCATACAATGCAATTTGGAGTTTGCAGGACCACTTTCTTCGAGAATGTGTCATTGATGGAATTGACTCTGATTATGGGTGTGTGATGGATCTTTTGAGCATGTCCCTTCCCAATTTTGATCTTGGCAGTTTCTTGAATAAGGAACCCCTCCCCCCCCCTAAAGCCCAACATATTTTGGCGAGTGCCTTGTTTAGTGGAATCGTCCATGGTTTAGAATAGTAGTTTAATATTTTTCCCTTGGCAAAGAGCGGTGTTTGAATGTCTTCGGGCTATTCTTAAATACCGACTATGTTTCTGGTTGATGAGCCTTGTCCAGTTTGTAGCAAGGTTTGTTTGGATTCTTTTGGCAAGCACACGATCCATTACAATGAGTTATGCGGTTTTAAATACATGCATAATTTAGTTAGGGATATCTTGTGTGATGTCCTAAAACAAGCAGGAATTTCTGCTAAAAAATAGGCTTTCGTGAACTTCCTAACAAATCTATGTGAAGGTGTTGGAATACCGTATGCCCGAGACACATAATTAGGTTAATGTGGCTAGCCGTGTTTGATCCAAGTCGGGTCATACCCAATAACGAGTTAGACACACACCAATTATGTATTTGTTAAGATAAGATCTATAAGACAAATACAGAACACGACACATTCAGAAAAACGGGTTTCTGAATAATTACTTGAAAGTGTTAAATAAATTAATTGGTTAATTTATTTATTCAAATAATTATTATTGGAATGATTATTTAACTATGTGTTCTTTTGTAAAATGGTTTATAAAAGATGGGGTGTTTATATATTTATTTTATACTTTATAAAATAAATAAAATAAAAAAAATATATATATATAATAATTGGGGCCGGTTTTGGGTGGGCCCCACACCCCATGTCTTGGTCAATATTTTGTCATGAAAAGGTTGAGTGTGAACTTAACCAAAAACCTAACACCATGTTGGATGATGGTGTGTAATGATAAAAGATCAAGATCAAGATACATTATAATAACACTTTCAAGTAAACAAAAAAAACACAACACTCTTTTTCTTTCTTCTTGTTTACGGCCAAGGAAGAAAAGAAGGCTCGGGTCTCGGTTTTTCGTGTTCAAACTTCCTAACATAGCTCGGTGTGTGTTGGAGGCTCGGGGTACATTCCGTTTGAGGATTTTCCCTTTGAAAGTCTAGCATCAACATCATCATCTTCTTCAACCACCAACTAAACTCTTAAAGGGTTAAGAATGTAAGTGTTTACAAGCTTTGATAGTTTAGCTTTTCCGTATCATTTGATCCTTGTTTCGGGTTTCTAGTAAATAGATTATTGGTAATCTTATAACATGAATAAATTAGGTTGTTCATGTACACATTTTATAAACTTGTAACATATATATAAACATGGATACATATGTTTAGTTTGTAAACATCACGCTTCCGCCTTAATTGTGACTAGTTAAATGGTTAACTAAGTTTATAAATTCCATAGAAACCCAGCAAATGGCATCAAGAGCCGGGATACGGGAAACTAAGCTTCGGGTTCTCGGTTTTATATTTTTCCCCTTGAAAGATTTTATACAAAAAATTAACATGCATGATTTTTTTTTGTATTTAATCTTGTTATTGTTTTTGGCTTTGTTCAAAAAAAAAAAAAAAAAAAAAAACCGAGTTAATGGGCCGAAGCCCAATTCGGGTGAATTTGGGCCGAAGCCCACTTGAATATGGTTATTGGGCTAACCGGAAATAAAAGGGAAAAGGCTATATGGGCCGAAGCCCATTTTTGGTTAAATGGGCCGAGCCCATGAGTTTTTAAGTGGGCCGAAGCCCATAATCATGTTATTGGGTCAAGCCAAAATGGGTTGGGCTAGGCCCGATAAAGTCAAGGGGTTTTGGAACGGGATCCTAAGACATAAAGGGTTATGTTTGTTAAAACTAGACCGAGCCGTAGACCAAAGTGGATGTTTGTTTGTGGTTGATGTTGTGATTGTAGTTAATTATTCAAGTTTCGGTTTGTAATAATTAATTAAGGGCAGTTTTGTAATTATTTATTCATATGGGTATGTAATAAATAGTTTATTTGTAATATCTTTATTTTATAGAAATATGTATTAGGACATTTGTTTTTGTAAAATAAAGAAGATTGCAAAATTGGAAGTTTGGGCCTAATTGGGCCGGGTATGGTGATAATGGGTCTCACAAGCCCATTAAAGGGATTCAAGCCCAAAAGGACCTAAGCCCACCAATTGAGCCCAAATGGAAGCTTATGGAAGCTAAGGCCCAAGTTCAAGCCCAATGGATCACAACGGGGTTGAAGAAGATGCTCGAAGCATTTGGATGCGGGATCAAGTGGGAGCTACAACATCCATGTGTCATGTGTCCCTTAGGATTGGACCTAAGACACACACTTGTTTCGGCTAACAAGTGTGGTCTAACTTAGTGGCTCGTGTCTAGTATAATTGTGTATGCTTGTTAATTGATTGTTTGATTGTGTGGTTGTTAGATATTAGGATATCAACTTCGTCACATAGAATTAATTAACAAAGCATTAAATGGGTTCTAATAATTATCGGTAATTACGTGACACATAGTTTAATAAAATGGATTTATTAACTAGCCGTCTCACGCCCATAATAAAATGGTTTTATTATAAATTAGAATTTTGAAAATGGTTTCAAAATATCATGTTACTAAATACATGTTAGTACATGATTTAAAGTTTTACAACTAGAATTATTAAAACTAAAAATCCCTTTTAAAATTAAGGATAATAAGTTAAACACCATCCTTTTGTATAACGCTTAACATATTAGTAAGCTCTTAGTGGGAAAAAGGTCACCTAACCGCATAGAGTAAATTAATATGTTAAGGTAATATTGGCATATAAATGGGAAAAAGGTCACCTAACCGTTTGTATGTTAATATTACAAGTTGATACAAGTAGGACGACTTAAATTAGAACCATGTGAAGAGGGTCACCCAAGCATGGGGTCTAATAGGTGTTGATGGGATAAACATGCCGACACGAAATATGATTTCGAACCGGTCCCATAAACTCTAGAAGTTGCAAAAGGGTTTGCAATTGTTATGAATAACTACCTTGATAAACCGACAATGGGAAAAAGGTCACCTAACCGGAGTCGGGTTTATCGTTGGATTCTAGATTTTAATTATTAATTATATTTGGTATATATATAAAAGGGTATTAATAATTAAAAAGGTAAAACACTAAAATGAACTTAATTAAAATTCTGCAGATGGCCGCACACGTCGACGACAACATAATCCCTAACGTCCAAAACGTATCTCTCCGATCTATTCTCGCTAAAGACCGTCTTAACCACAATAACTTTTCGGATTGGTTCCGAAATTTAAGGATTGTTCTAAAACAAGAAAAATTATATCATGTTTTGGAAACACCTATCCCCGAAGAACCGGAAGAGGGAAGTGAGGTCGAATATATGAATTGGGTCAAACTCACGGAAGATTCCATTCAAGTGTCATGCCTCATGTTGGCGACTATGGTTCCCGAAATCCAAAAGGATTTCGAAAACCATAATGCGTACGACATGATTACTCAACTTAAGGAAATGTTCCTTAAGCAATCAAGAGTTGAAAGGTTCGAAACGGTTCGAGCCTTGCATGCATGTAGAATGGATGATAATCAACCAGTTTCAACTTATGTACTTAAGATGAAAAGTTACATTGATCGCCTCGCCAAGCTCAATTGTCCCATCTCAAAAGAGTTAGCAACGGATTTGATCCTTAACTCTTTGTCGAAAAGGTTCGACACTTTCGTGTTAAATTATAACATGAACGGGTGGGACAAAACCATTGGAGAACTTCACTCAATGCTTAAAACAGCCGAGGCGAGCATGGGCAAAAGGGTTTTACCCATGTTTGCGATCAATGAAGGTAGATCCAAGAATCGGTCTCAACCCAATCCTAAGGCTAAGGTAGCAAAAAGAAAGGGTCCCCCTGTGCATCTTAAGGGTAAGGGCAAATCACCGGTTATGGCAAAGAAACAAAAGGTTATGGAACCGAAGGGTCATAAGGATGATCCTTGTTTTGGTTGTGGGGAGACCGGACACTGGAAACGCAATTGTCCGGTCTACCTAAAAGAGCTAAAAGACAAGAGGAATGTGGCGCATACCTCGGGTAATGTCTTTATGATTAATGTTGAGCTAAATCTTATTTCTTCTAACACATGGGTATTGGATACCGGATGTGGAACTCATATTTGCAATTGGTTGCAGGGGTTCAAAAGGAATGAAGACTTAAAGAAGGGCGAAGTGAATCTTTTCATGGGCAACGGTGCAAGGGTGCACGTGGTCGCTAGAGGAGACTTCACTTTATCGCTTCCAAGTGGTTTGGAAGTTGTTTTGAAAAATGTTTTGTATGCTCCTAGTTTGACTAGGAACATTATTTCTGTGCACCTTCTTAGACAATGTAACTTTGACTTTAAATTTGTAAGATCAGAAATGCATGTATCATCTAATGGTATCTTTTATTTTAAAGCTGTACCAAACAACGGTATTTATGAATTGGTTCATGATAATACCTCAAATAGCTCATTATATCAAACTTCTACTAAAAGACTCAAAAAGGATTTGAGTGATTCCTACATTTGGCATTGTCGCCTTGGACACATAAACAAGAATCGTATAAACACTCTCCAAAAGAAAGGTCTTTTGAAAACAAACGAGTTAGGTTCGTTTGATGAGTGTGAATCTTGTATTCAAGGCAAGATGACCAAAGAGCCTTTCAAAGGTACAAATGAAAGGGCTAAGGACTTGTTGGGTATCATACATACGGATGTATGCGGACCTTTCAAGCCAACTAGTAGGAATAGTGAACGGTACTTCATTACCTTTACCGACGATTTTAGTCGATATGGGTATGTGTATCTAATGAAACACAAACATGAAGCCTTTGAAATGTTCAAGGAATTTCAAAATGAAGTACAAAATCAGCTCGACCGAACAATCAAGGTACTCCGCTCCGATAGAGGAGGCGAATACCTAAGTGATGCTTTTCAAAGTCATCTTAGAGATTGTGGAATTATTTCACAGCTCACTCCTCCTGGAACTCCTCAACATAACGGAGTATCCGAGAGGAGAAATAGAACACTGTTGGACATGGTTCGGTCAATGATGGCACGAAGCTCACTACCACCATCATTTTGGGGATATGCGCTAGTTACAGCGGCTCGTATTTTGAATATGGCCCCGACCAAAAAGGTGGATCGAATACCCTATGAAGTGTGGCATGGAAAGGTTCCATCCTTTTCATATTTAAGGGTATGGGGATGCATAGTTTATGTTAAACGTGACACCCCAAATAAGCTTGAGGCTCGATCCATCAGGTGTATCTTCATAGGATACCCAAAGGATGATATAGGATATATATTCTATGATCCTAGTGAACAAAAAGTGTTTGTTTCACGCAAAGGATACTTCTTAGAAACTAGGTTCCTTATGGAAGGACCTAGTGAAAAGAGAGTGGAACTTGAAGAGGTTCAAGAATCACTGGATGATACACAGTTGGTTGATACTAGCTTTCAACACGAGGATGTTGAAGATGATCAAATGGTTGATCATACACACGTTGCTCGCAGATCTAATAGGATTAGTCGACCTCCCAAGAAATATGGATTTCTTGTGGATGATTGTTACTTAGTCGATTCGGATGAACCGATCTCCTATAAAGATGCTATGTCACAACCTGATTGTGACAAGTGGCTTGAAGCCATGAGCGCCGAGATGCAATCCATGCACGATAATCAAGTTTGGGAATTGGTTGATCGTCCACTTAACTCCAAACTGGTTGGATGTAAGTGGGTCTTCAAAAGGAAGACCGATATGCATGGAAATTTAGAAACTTACAAAGCACGACTTGTAGCAAAAGGTTTCACGCAAACTCAAGGGATTGATTATGATGAAACATTCTCGCCGGTCGCGATGCTTAAGTCGATCAGGATATTATTTGCCATTGCAGCTCATTTTGATTATGAGATATGGCAAATGGATGTCAAGACCGCTTTTCTTAATGGATATCTTGAGGAAGATGTCCATATGGTTCAGCCTGAAGGTTTTGTTGATCCATCTAATCCTGATAAAGTTTGTAAGTTAAGGAAATCAATCTACGGGTTGAAACAAGCATCACGGATGTGGAATCATCGTTTTAATGAAGAAATCAAAGCGTTTGGTTTCGTCCAAAACGGTGATGAGGCGTGTGTGTATAAATGGGCTAGTGGGAGTATAATCATTTTCCTTATTTTGTATGTCGATGATATACTTTTATTTGGAAATGATATACCAAGTATGGAAAACGTTAAAGCGTGGTTAAGTAGTCATTTCTCAATTAAGGATCTTGGAGAAGCGACATATATCTTGGGAATAAAGGTCTATAGGGATAGACAAAGGAAATTGATCGGACTCAATCAAAGTGCGTACATTGATAAAATCCTGAAAAGGTTCAGGATGGAAAACTCTAAGAAAGGTTTGGTACCTATTCCTAGAGGAACCGTGTTAAGCTCATCCCAAAGTCCTAGCTCTAAGGAAGAGCAGGATAGGATGAAGCATGTTCCTTATGCTTCGGCAATAGGATCTATTATGTATGCAATGATGTGCACCAGACCGGACGTCTCGTATGCTTTAAGCATAACGAGTAGATACCAGCACAACCCAGGTGACAGTCATTGGATGGCTGTCAAGAATATATTAAAATACCTTAGAAGGACTAAGGATATGTTTTTAATATATGGGTCTGGTGAGGAGGAACTCGTCGTAAAGGGTTACGTGGATGCGAGTTTTCAAACTGACCGAGATGATTCTCGGTCACAGTCGGGATATGTCTTCATTTTGAATGGAGGCGCTGTCTCTTGGAAGAGTTCGAAGCAGGATGTTGTCGCGTTATCCACTACAGAATCTGAGTACATCGCCGCTTCAATGGCAGCCCAAGAGGCTGCATGGATGAAAAAGTTCATCATGGATCTAGGGATTATCTCTACCATTCAGGAGCCCCTAGAGATATTCTGTGACAATGAGGGTGCTATTGCACAGATCAAGGAGCCTCGTGCTCATCAGAAAACGAGGCACATTGAGCGCAGATTCAACTACATAAGGGATGAAGTTGAAAAGAAGAAGATATATATTCATAAAGTTCATACCGATCAAAATATTGCGGACCCACTCACGAAGCTCCTCGATAGGCCAAAGCATGAGGGTCATGTTTGTGCATTAGGACTTCGGTATTCTAGTGAGTGGATTTAATCTGTGTTTAGTGTTTGTATAAAAACGAATGTAATGGGTATCTCATGAAAATTAATTATGTTTAATTAATCAATGAGTTATGTTCTATATTTGCATGTTTAATCCATGAATAACTTATGTTGTTCTAAACGTCCGTAGTCGATCATGCTTGTGGGAACAAGTATGAAGGTAAGACTATTATGAACCCGGATTGGTTGATATTCATGTGATGAATATAAGGCATAGGTTTGCCACCAAGGTTCATAAATATTTGTGGGATACAAATATTGGACATGATCCGCTATCAAGGATCACTGCATGGAGTTAGTGCAACTGATCATAAGTAATCCTTGAGTAAAGGCGAGTATCATTGTGTCCTTTGACCTGAGATGCATATTGGATCCTGTTTTTCATCAAGTCTGATAACTTGACTCTCTTCTTTGTTTTTCGGTAACACGATGACGTAAAAGAAAGAGCTCAGATATCATACGAGATGTCAACAAGGATGTATGCAGTCAAGATGGGATTTGTTCCTCTTATGTGTTGAGAGTTTAGATGTCTAAGGCCTGTTAAGTTAAATCAATGAGAGAATGATCAATCTGTGTCTCTTCGATTTGACAGGACATCTAGTAATAAAGGGATGTAATGATAAGACTTACCTATATCATATCAAGTATGGACTTGAAGGGGATGATGTTATTGAATGGCACTTAGTCAAACACACTAGGGGTGGTGACCTGTTGTTAGGCGGTATTCACCATTAGCATTAACTTCCTATGAGTCTCGTGCAAGTGGGAGATTGTTGGAATACCGTATGCCCGAGACACATAATTAGGTTAATGTGGCTAGCCGTGTTTGATCCAAGTCGGGTCATACCCAATAACGAGTTAGACACACACCAATTATGTATTTGTTAAGATAAGATCTATAAGACAAATACAGAACACGACACATTCAGAAAAACGGGTTTCTGAATAATTACTTGAAAGTGTTAAATAAATTAATTGGTTAATTTATTTATTCAAATAATTATTATTGGAATGATTATTTAACTATGTGTTCTTTTGTAAAATGGTTTATAAAAGATGGGGTGTTTATATATTTATTTTATACTTTATAAAATAAATAAAATAAAAAAAAAAAAAATATATAATAATTGGGGCCGGTTTTGGGTGGGCCCCACACCCCATGTCTTGGTCAATATTTTGTCATGAAAAGGTTGAGTGTGAACTTAACCAAAAACCTAACACCATGTTGGATGATGGTGTGTAATGATAAAAGATCAAGATCAAGATACATTATAATAACACTTTCAAGTAAACAAAAAAAACACAACACTCTTTTTCTTTCTTCTTGTTTACGGCCAAGGAAGAAAAGAAGGCTCGGGTCTCGGTTTTTCGTGTTCAAACTTCCTAACATAGCTCGGTGTGTGTTGGAGGCTCGGGGTACATTCCGTTTGAGGATTTTCCCTTTGAAAGTCTAGCATCAACATCATCATCTTCTTCAACCACCAACTAAACTCTTAAAGGGTTAAGAATGTAAGTGTTTACAAGCTTTGATAGTTTAGCTTTTCCGTATCATTTGATCCTTGTTTCGGGTTTCTAGTAAATAGATTATTGGTAATCTTATAACATGAATAAATTAGGTTGTTCATGTACACATTTTATAAACTTGTAACATATATATAAACATGGATACATATGTTTAGTTTGTAAACATCACGCTTCCGCCTTAATTGTGACTAGTTAAATGGTTAACTAAGTTTATAAATTCCATAGAAACCCAACAGAAGGAATGTCAACTCTAAGGCCAACTGATATTCTTGTGTTTGGGTGGACAGGGGGAAACACGCATATGTGGACCTTACAGGAGTGTCCCCTCTGGTTGGGCTAAGAGGCAATGGGTTTGTTGGTCAGGCTGCGTTGAAGACGGAATCAGACAAAGTTACTAAAAACGAGAAAGCCCGTTTAAAGAATCAACACGTGTTTCTCCCCTTTGATTTTGATACATTCGGTTTCCTGACCCTGGAGGCTGTGCCATTTGTTACCAGGGTTCAATGGACCGTGAATATATAATAATTTTTCAATCCCTAAACCCAAAGATTCGTTTTTAGTATAAACGGTTTGCTATTCAAAAGGGGTTGCGACGCAGTTTTTTGTCCGCTTAACTGCCACTTTATTGTTATTTATTTTAGTGTAGCAATGAGAAAAGATATCATAAAAAATGCTATGTTCTTAGGATATAAATATAAATTGGGGCATTAACAACTTGTATATGTGTAGTCACTCACTCACTCACTCACTCACTCACTCACTCGTAAATTAGTGAATAGGTCAGCAGTATCTACATATGCTATCAAAGTACTAAGGTTTTAGATAAATGGTCTCTTCTTTTTAATCAATTTCTATACATTCCATATACACTAAGCCTTCTTACAATTCTTGATATTAAATTAATTCAAAACTACATTATTATATTTCTCAATGAACGTTTTCTTTTATAACCAACTAGGTTGTTGACTCGTATACGACACAGGTGGAAAATCGTCAAGTAAAAACATATACAATTTCAAACGACAAGATATTTTTCCGTGTATTATTTGAGACGATAACATGATTTTTAATTGCAATTTATATTCATACGCAAATAAAATACTGAAAGAAACAAACTTTCAAAAAATGACTTTGGATAGTAGAATGTGTACCAACAAAACTTAAAACTTTAAAACATAATTCAAAACTACATTATTATATTTCTCAGTGAATGTTTTTTTTATAACCAACTAGGTTGTTGACTCGTGTACGACACAGGTGGAAAATCGTCAAGTAAAAACATATATAATTTCAAACGACAAGATATTTTTCCGTGTATTATTTGAGACGATAACATGATTTTTAATTGCAATTTATATTCATACGCAAATAAAATACTAAAGGACACAAACTTTCAAAAAATGACTTTAGATAGTAGAATGTGTACCAACAAAACTTAAAACTTTAAAACATAATGTTCATAAACTATAAAATATTTTCTTATAAACCCATGTTGTTTTTTTTTTGTAATTTTACCTTATCTTAAATACGTATATTAACACCGTCTCTAATTTTCACTCGTGATAAAGCTCAATATAGTTGACCATGTGAAAGAACCGGATCTCTCAAGTATATGCCAACTCTTGCTAGAGACTGACGTTGACTTTTGTTAATGGTTATTGCAAAACAAACTGTAACCATAAACTATCTTCTCTTAAATTTAAACGAAAGTCTCGTATCTGAAGTAGTTAGACCACTACGAGTAATATAAGTGTGATAACCAAATGCAAACAATTAAGAAAATAATCATATAACAAGTTATGCATTAAACTGATATACACGCAAGGATTAAACATTTGCAATTGTGTATAATATATAATAGGTAAATATCATAAGATACACATATGTCCCCAAAAAGGATTTGAAGTAAGGAAAAGGGGGAGTGAAATACTCACATTATCAAATAAGCAAGGTGATAAAGATTTGAGAAGAAGAAGGGTTAGATCAAACTCTTCGGGAAATACAGACGATTTATCCTAATAAAGAATAATTGCGAAAATAAATATAAATGAATAGCGGATTTATGACTAAATAGAGATTTGAGAATTTGACGATTGCGTATATTCTTACGAGAATTAATTATTACACAACTTTTTCTTTATTTATCAATCTTTTAACATATAATATATTTTTAATTACATGTAATCATAATTATAAATAAAAAACTTATATAAATATATATTTATAATATAAATAAAAAGATTGTTTTAACCATTTAGTTTAAATATATTTATTGTATTTATAATTATTTTCATTTACTCAAAATCTTTATTATATAGATTTTAATCAATTTATACCATAATTATATATATATATATGTGTGTGTGCGCGTGCGCGCATATATAAACATATATAGGAATCTAGTAAAAGTTCAGAAAACAACACGTTAAACTTGTCGGTTTTGATAAAATAAAGTTTGTTTAACATTTACTTTATTAATTAGTTAATTAATAATTAAAAACCAAAAACAAGAAAAATATGCTAAAAAGACGGGATGGGAGACTCGAACCCAGGTCCCAGCCGTCTCCAAATGTTTAAACGAAGGTGCACCAGCTAGCTGGGATGGTGGCTAACTCGTTAACAACACAAAAACGAAACTTTAAATATCAACAGAACAAAAACCCCCCAAATCACATAAACCCTAATTACGAAATTTACTGATTCCGCTATTATTCCTTTCATTAAGCATAGGGTTTATGCTTAAGGGTCAGATACGAACTGAAACCAATGATTAATTTACCTAATATGATGATTATACGAGGTTTAATTGCAAGAACAATGGCCGGCAAGAATGAGCTCAAGAACACAAACTAAACAGGGATGTTAATTCAATTGGTTATAGGGGTTTTGTCGGCGTTGGTATAAGGGTTGTATATGTAGGTTTAATTGTATTATGGTATTCGTTATAATGTATATTGATATAAAAGTTAAGACGGTTTGGTATAATGAGCAATATGTATCACAATTTATCAATTTAACCTATTTACGAGCGTCGGTGAGTCACTTATGGCAAAATTAACAAAGATTTTGATTCAATTTTCAATTTTATGACGAGAATTAAGGTCCAAGCTAGCCAAATTGGGTCCGGATTTGCGAAGCTGGTTTATGGATACGGGTTTGGTGAGTGGGTTAATGGGTTGGGTTGATGTGTTGTGAAACACACATTTTTCCTTGTTAGTTTCTATGTCGTTTTGCGCTTAAACATTAATGAATATCATTTGTTTTTGTGTGTATTTACATGTTTCTGTATGTGATAGGCCCCATGTTTAATAGATCAAGAAAACAAGTTAAATTAAGAAAAAATCAGCTAAAACGGGGATCGTATGAAGCCGGTACGCACAAACAAAGTTTGAACAAGTCGAAAACCGAGAATCAAACACACAAAGGGCCTGTCCGCACTACGCAACCAGGTGGTCCTTCATGGCCGCATGTGACGGTGCCCTAGAAGTTCCCTCAGCTGCCCAAAGGCCTATGGCCGACAATTTTGTCTTTTGCTAGCTGATCCGACCGGATTTTTATAAATTAACTTGTTTTACAAGTTTTAATCACTTATATATATTTATAAAACCCTAGAATGAATTTATTAACCCTACCAACCATCCAAGAAGAGTTTAGAGAGAGAACTAAGGTGAAGAAGTTGTCGGTTCGTAGTTTGATTTGTTAGTTGTCTGTTTTCGAGTTATTAACGATTGTAAGTTCGTTTTGAGTTTCTAAACCACAAGACACTTTTTAGTCAGTTGTTTACGAACATGTTTATAAGTTATATCATTATTATCTGTTGTTTGTTTAATATGAGTGGCTAAACTTGTTTGAATCACCTAGGTTTGATGTTTAACGATTAAAATAAACTAGTTTAGGGTGCTTAACAAGTAGTTGATTGTTTTTCTATTGTTAAAGTTCATAATTTGTGATTTAATTCCGTTTATATCTACTCCCATAGATGTATCTTAGGTTGCATGAGCCCCGTGTGATTAATTATCGCATAAATTAGTTTTGCGTGGTCGTTAATTGCATGGTTCGGTTAATACTTTGTGTGTTGATTGATTGTGATAGACGTATCATTAGGGTTTGTGTTGCATAGATCATTAAAATCAGTAGGTTAACCAACTTTGAGTTGGACGAAAAGCTTAGGTGTCGGCTTATCTTGCTTTTTAGTTGATTGGGTTAGTCGTTGCGAGACCACGTGCAGTTTTCCCATTGTCGATTAGGTTAAGTTTGTAAGTTGAGTTGTTTTATCCTTAGTGTTGAATTACACCTTTTTTCCTAGGTTTATAATAGCTTGAACCTTAGCGAGTCTTGTAGCTTAAACATGGACCAAGTTTTGAGTTACTAAGGTACTTAGAATAAACAACCAAGAATTAAAAGTTAACTAGACGTCGTTAGGGTTTTCTGGTAAAACTGACCGTAGGGACCCAGTTACCTTAGCCTCTCCTTTGTTAGCTCATCTTTAGAACCCTGGTTTCAACCTTGTGTTAGCAACCGAGCCATCTTACAGCCGTTAAGTCATCCTACCTAGGTGATTCGCTTTCCTATTATCGTTAAATCCCGTTAACTCTTTCAGTTAGTTTCGTTAAGTTAAGTTAAGTTAGTTAAGTTAATTAGTTTAAATAGTTAATATTAAATCAATTAAATATTAAGGTAGGACTTGGATTAGGGTTTATAATCTGAGCCGTTCTCACGTGTCTTCGAGTTCGATATCCAGACTTTCCTTATCTCTGCTATATGCGACCGGTACACTTGTCGTTTGTGTGAACTAGGATAGATTGTTTGGTTTTTAAAACTTAGTTGTGATTCGTGATTATTATATATATATATTCGCACATCAAGTTTTTGGCGCTGTTGCCGGGGACACGGTTTGAGGTGATTAAAAAACGACCCGAGTTTGGGGACTTACCTGTTTTCTTTTTTACTTGCTTACTTGTTTTTATTTGTTTTTAGTATAATTTTAGCCTAGTTAATTCTTGTTTTTCTTTTTAGTCGTATGCGTCATACCGGCTCACAAGGACCTTTGAAGCTTGAAAAGAATGATAGTTGTTATGATTAACACACGCACGAACCGAACACAAATACGAAAGCAATAAACAAACACGAGGATTTAACGTGGTTCGGTCTAAACTGACCTACGTCCACGTGTGGCAACTAGGTATTATTTATTGAGTGACAAAATATTAGAAATGCATAATGTCAAATATATAGAGATACGACTAGGGTTTGTATCTTATTAAACAAGAAACCCAAACCGGGACGGGCTTCACTCTGGCCAACCTACACCCGTCTTTCCTTTGAACTTCAAATAATAAAACGGGCCAACAAGGCCTATGAACCCAACAATATCCCACTCAGAGGCCTTGTGTAAGGACCCGTCACTGGTGCCTCACTTTTGACTTTGGATTTACTCATAAACACAGTTCTAAATATCAGAGTTAATTAAAACTTTACGCCGAAACAATAATATTTCATAGCATGTCTTAGAACACTCTTGTCCTTTTAAAATTAAAACATTAAATATAAAACATCATGCATCTTCAGATGCCAGACTCTTATTCTTCTTCTAGGTGTCACCGCTCAAGCCAGTTGCCTCATCCTACTTACTTGCATGCATGCTAAAAGTCAGTTACGCCGAGTGAGTTCTAGTTAATCACACATCATATAATACATACACTTACCTTCAATTATGCATCCGAAAATACATAGTAATTACTTTACTAATTTACTTTTATCACATAATTTCATTCATGCGTTCATACTTTATTACTTTCATACTGTATAATTATTGTCCGTTATATCTCAGATATTATTAGGGTCTGATCCCTTTCTTGTCTATCTCAATATTATTAGGGTATGATCCATTTTTCCTTCTCTATCTCAGATATTATTAGGGTCTGATCCCTTTATTCTCCATCTCATATATTATTAGGGTCTGATCCCTTACTTCTTCATCTTCGTACATACTGTCTTCACATACCCGTAACATAAGTATTCTTTCTTTAATCATTTATTCATACTCATATGTTGTACATATATCTATCATACACATTCAACTATCTTATACATACCTCCCTTGTTAGCACGTGCAATATCCGAAGATCGTTCACGTCCCGACAAGCTTTCATTCCATTTAAGATATACATAAATAACATAAAAAACATACATGGCATACACTTATCATTTAAGATAAGTGTATTAACTATCACATCGAGTATGCACACAGCCCCGGAAACATAACAAGGAAATAGGGCTAAAAACTCACCTGAATGCGGTTACATTCACCGTTAATGGTTATCCCTTTCTTTAGTTGTGCACGGCTAACTGTATAACAATTACGCGTTTTAGTTACTATCACTATCCATATCGTATTTCTAGTTTAATTATAACCCTCAACGAACAGGGGTCCGGGGGCAGCGCCCCTGGCAGCGGGGTTCTAGGGGAGGCAGCCCTTAGCGAGGTCCAAGGGGCAGAGCCCGGTACATATTTTCATTAACTGTCTTAACACAATTTTCATTAGGATTTTAAATTATTATCCAAATCGCTAACTCATTCGCTATAACGAATTAAGCCTGATTTGTTATCTCATTCGTTATCTTACATGATCTGATTCGTTAGCTGATTCATTATCTTCACATGGCCCGGTTCGTTATTCTAATTCGTTACCTTATCCTAACGAATTATAGTATAACGAATGACCTGATTCGTTATCTTAATCTGACAAATGGATGGATAACGAATTAAGGGTTCATTCGTTATCAAGTCACACGAATGAGTTCCATTCGTTATGACTGCGTAACGAATGATCAATCATAACGAATCATCAGCAGTGCTTATCCAGACTTTGACTCAGGAGTCAAAGTCAAAATCGTCAAGAACAGTCAACATCAGATCTGCAATTAAACCCCAAATCTTGATGACAACGTGATTTTGGTATCAATGAACTCGGATTCACCTCGCCTACAAACCCCAATCCATCAATCATCCAAATATTAGGTTTTACATGGTGCGGTTTACACATATGTACATACGGTTCATTAATCAATCGATTAACCCATCAATTTCAGTGAGGTTTGTTGCGTTGGATTTGTTTTCACCATTTATACCTAGATCTAAGATTGCTAAACGAATCCGAACCTAAATGAACAAACTTCCATTGTAAACGTACATTAAACGAGTCGGTTTACGTATACGAGCTAGTCTTGATGTAGGTTTGGCTCGTTACGACGTTCTAGCACCAATGGGTTCGGGTTTCCGCCTTCGGATCTAGGCTCGGGATATAGGATGGTGTTTTTGTGTGTTTTTCAAGGTGTAGGCTATGGTGTAGAGATAGATATAAATGGAAAGGATTAGGGTTTAAGGGGTATTTATACTCCCTTAAGCCCATGGACCTAAATTTCTTATTCCATCTTCTAAAGTCCAAGCCCACCCTCTTAGAGTTTATTATCTAAACCGATACACGACACATTATTGAATAAACAAAATTTCATTTATTATTATAACCAAAAGTAGGATATTATTATAAACAAAATTTCACTACATATTGCCTAATGATTCACCTGAACTTCTACGTCTTGAACTTTCTCCAAGAATTAAATCACAAATCCCATCAAAAGTAATTTTTGTAGATGAACTACAAACCGCAGTCACTGTTTGTGACCAACTGTAAGGTAATGAGGATAACAATAAAAGACCTTGAACTTCATCATAAACTTAATGTCGACTGACACTAAGCGGGAAAGAATCGAATTAAGATTATCGATATGCGTTGTAACTGATCCACCCTCTTTCATTCTTGTTGTCACTAGCTCTCAGATAAGATAGACTTTATTCGCTGCCGAAGGCTTCTCATACATGTTGGATAGTGCCTCCATCATACCACGGGCTGTGGTTTCTTTCATGATGTTAAACGCGACATCTTCCGACAACGACAGTGTAATACAAGCCCTAGCTTTCTTGTCTAACTTCTTCCACTCTGCGTCTGACAACTTTTCTGGTTTTTCATACTCAAGCACTACATCCAATGTAACAACTCGACTTTCCAAAAATTTTATATTGATATTAAAACCCGACCTATTTCGATGTTCGGGAAAATTTATCGCGTTTATCAAGTTAATTCATTATTATAATATTTTTCTTAATTATTTATTCATTATTATAATATTATTCTCAATTATTTATATATTATAATTATAACTTTCAAAGTTTGGCAAAAATCTCCCAAACTTAAACTTTAACCCTACTTTGTTTCCACCTCAATAGTCTAAGGACTATTTAGAAAATTCTGAATATTCTAACCTATTAACCAATTAACCCATTAACCCGAACCTATATCCACGATCCATAAACCCAAACCGGGACCCATTTCTATATCTTGAGCCTTAATCTTCGTCGATAATCAAATTAAAGTCGTGCATAAGATTCTTGTTACTATAAACGGCCTAACCGACTAATTTAGTTAGGAAATTGATATCTTTTAATTCATATTGCGTATTATATTAACCGTCCATAACCTGTTTAATGTGATATCGTTAATCATCAAGTATAACGCAATTGAACTTCTTCTCACAATCCTTACAAGCTCGCGAACGAAACCCCTTTGGTTAATTTGGTTTTTACAGTCCGCACATACCCGTCGTGATCGGATTTTTGGCAGCTACAGTTCTTAATAATTAAGCGTTGTTCGTTCGACGTTTGAGGCAATTTTTTCATATGTCCTGATTCTTCTTAATGTCAGTGTTAAAAGCCCCAAGGTCAATCGGTCGAACGATTGATGTTTTGGCCGATTGACAAATCTAGGTTCATAGTGTATATGGAGTCTGTGCATGCCTAGTTTTATAAAATCTGTAACACTGTTTAGTCAATCATGTAGCCAGCTCAGTTGGTTTGTGTGGTTGAAGGAGGTCTGCTAGGCTTGGTGGCTGGGGGCGCGGGTTCGAACTCACCAAGCCCGTTTTTATATCCTATTTTTGGAAAAAAGGTGTCTTTTAAACTATTTTATATGTGTATATACATTAGTAACTCGCGCAGCGAGATCCAAATATAGTTTGCAATACAACAATATAGTTATCTCCAAATAGAAAATGCAAATTTAATGGTACCAGCCACTTTATAAACGTATTCAAACATTTTTTTGTAAAAGTATGACTTTCAAAAGGTAAGCTGTAAAAAGGCTTGTAAAATATGCATTGAAATAAGAAATAGTACAACCCTATGGCAAGAATTCGTAAAACTTTACCAAGTTATTCTTACATATTGCCTTGCCACTAAAAGTAGATTCTACAATGACATAATTTTCTAGTCTTTAAAGTCAACAATTTAAAATATGATCAACAACGGAAAAAGGTAACATCCTCTACGTTGATGCTTAATTAAAATCCGGTAACGCTCAAAACAAACAAACTCTTCTTCCTCGGTCTTCTCGACGACAACAAAACGTCCATAACCAAAAGCACTACCATCGAATCTATATCATCCTTATCGATTGCTGGTTGAAGCTCTCTCAATAAGATAGAATCTACTATTGCAAGGTCCTAAATAAAGCAAATACCATCTATTATGAGCTAACAATGATAATACGATTTTGTAAATTAATATAACAAAGAATAAACTTGAACTGACCTTAAATGGTTTACTAAGCACAGGTTTTCAGCTAATGATTTACAAATAGTAATATCCGACATTACCACTCAGGAAGCAGCTCATATGCCAAACGTGTAAACTAAAGTGCTGAAATCCAATGACAGGATGCCTTCAGGTCAGCTTCTGATATCTTTGATCTTTGGCAACACATCAAGTAATGAATTATCTAAAACCCTAACCTACAAAATACAGTTGATATTGCCATCAGTAAGTTAAAATATTTCATAGTAAAGAAAGATTAATATAGTAAGTGTCATACTACTCAACGATGTCGTCTTAGCTACCTGAACAATATCCTCAATCTACCACAAATAAAAAATATATATATAAATAAATAATTCAGTTCTACACTAATATATGAAAATTAAAAAAATATATAAAAAAAATAATTCACCAAACATAACTCCAATAAAATATTTAAACATGCTAATCTAATTCGGTTCCATTTAAAACAAAACTACCTTTTCATAATCTAAACCGGTTTTAGGAGGATTAATGCTCTGATTTGACCGAGTTAAAACCTGTTTGGTTCAGGTTTGACCAGATTGAAACTAGTTCGATTGATTTTGACAAGGTTGAAACTGGTTCAATTTGGTTAAAACCTCTTTTAGATGCAATAAGTTATAATGCCTTAATTGTGTTTATCAAGTTACAATGCCTTATAACTGGAGGTCTGAAAGAGCAGAGCTGAGACCGCGCTTGTTTAAGATTAATCTCAAGCTCGGCTCACTTAAAAAACATGCATGTGCTCAATGTACTAATAGGGTGACATATCAAGTGTGCAACATCAATTATCTATATCAAAATTTGGCATACCATGATAAATGCTTTACGCAATGTTAGGTAATCTACACAAACAACCGAACATCCAAATTACCAAAAGAAACATATATGTAAAGTAACTTTTATGAAAATAACAAATTATTCAAGGTGAAAGAGTAAAGCTAACTATGCAAAAATAGGATTAGCAGTTAGCAATGTAGTTTTGGCTGCAGAATCCAACAAAAAGTTGTATACTAAAATTTCTATGACTTCTGTGAGTCAAACGAAGTGTTAACCTTGACTTCAAATATGACCATAATTACTTATTTGGTGTCATTTTCACTAAATGCAACATCAATGATGGTTTTTCCGTTGTCAATTTACACTTTGGAAAATTAATTCTATTCAAAGTTAAACCTCATCAATATTTCTTTCAACTTGAGGTATGTATTTGGTGGTATCACATAGAAAAAAAAATTTGATCTATCATTGCATAAAAGTTTATAGATTACAAGTAATGATTACAAGTTTGCATAGCATTGGTTAACTTTTAGTTTTCTTTTTATTTACATAAGTTTTATTTAATACATGAAATAATTTTATATTAACTATCATTATTTAAAAATTTATGATATAGAGCTCAAAACGAGCCGAGTTCGAGCCTAGACAAGCTTGGGCTTGGCTCGATTGTTTACACAACTGATTAGAATACATAAAGGCAATATAGTCTTTTTTTACTTGAAAGACCTATAGTTTTGTTGCAGTAGATGTCACAAGGCCAGTCAAGGGTTCATTAGGTAACTATTTCGGTCTACTCATCCCCACCACTATGACACCATCATTAGCTTCAACCTACAAACATAACATTACAACACATTCATTTGACACGTCTCAAAAGTCAAAATTAAGATCAATAATAACCAAAATTTCTTGGTCAGCCAACTGCATATTCTCAATCAAATTTTGGTATGGTTCTGGTTGTGTTTTTATTTGAATATTCTCTCTCTACGCCCCACGTGAAGCCCATACACATAACTGAAATCTCTTTGTTTTCTTTAATTCTTTCTAATCTTTTCATAGAAAATATGTTGAGAGACGCTTAAATCCCCTGCATTGAGTGAAACAAAAAAAATATATTTTTGAAATTGCACTCCCAAATCCCAATTGGTATAACAATTCATAATTTCAAATGTATTGCTATAAATTAACCCACGTTTGGACTTTCGACACATAATCAGTCTGACCATTTTGCTTATTGTAAGTTAACAACCTTGTTTAAAGAGTTTATGTGATAATACCTAAAAACAAGTGGGTCAAATCAGACAGGGTAGTGCGTCGCAATAGGTTCAGGTCATATAGGATATTTTTCTGTTCAGCTTAATAACATTTTAAAACTTAGTGCATCTTAATAACATTTTAGGCCTAACACATTACTTTTACAGATTTAACTTTGTTATGTTTTCTCAGTTATGGTTGTGAACTATTCATTAATATCAACAAAATATAAATGAACATGTACTCATGGACATGAACATCTTCATTTTCTTAGCGAACAATGTCAAGAACACGAGCAAGAAAACTTCGTTTATTTAGTTATTAGTGTTCCATCATTTGTTCAACTAAAGTTAAACAAACAAACACAAACATGCCCGGTTTGTGTTGAAGAAAAAAGAGATAAAATATATTACTTGTATAACTTATTGGTATCTTCTGGTTCAACTCCTTCAAGCATGAACGGATGACAACACAGCTTACGCGGTTCCAAAACAACATTAATGAGCGAAATCTAATTATTAGCAACATAAATCAAATGTCAGAATTTAATTATCATCATCATCATCATCGTACTCAGTATATCCCACCAATAGCAAAGCTATGGTAGGGTCTGAGGAGGGTAAGATGTAGACAGCCTTACCTCTACCCCATGGGGATAGAGAGGCTGCTTCCGGTGAGACCCCGGCTCGATAGTAGTTTTGCATCAAGCCTTGGACATATTACATAAGGCACATAGCACTCAATCATCGGGACGCCGGCTGATTGGTGCATGTACCCTTGTCTTTCGGCTATCAACGCCACCACATGATCCCTGATTAACCTTGCATCACTTTTAACGTTATTTTTACAAAATTAGTAAAATAACGTCAAAATTAGTGCAATTTTACTTTTGCCCACCCGAGGGTTCACACATATATACATTATATGCGCGCACCGCAAGCAGGGCACTGAGGTGCAATTTTACTGAGGGTTCACTGAGAGTTATGAGGGTTCACACATATATACATTATATTAGTGCAATTTTACTTCAGAATTTAATTATAATAATAGTAAATTAATAAATACATAAATCTAAAAATTTACCTGAGATCCACCTCAGTGAGTTAAAATTGATAATTACACTTTAGAATCACTTTTTAGTACCATTGCATCTTTTTAACTCATGCCATTTACAAACAGCAAAATATCAAAAATGTTATAACAAAACAAATAACACTAACTGAAACAAACAAGTATAATATTTAATTTTTTCTTCTTATAATATGTGGTTCCAACATCTTATATAGCCTTGAAACCTGCTCTTCTTCACATTAATAACCATCAATAATTCCTGAAACACCTTCAAATTTGGAAATTTCAAATACTCTTAGTTAAATAAAAAAATGTTTTATGGATATCTACACTGGTACGTGTCAGTATGTAATATTACAAACAGTTTAATAAGGATGCTAAACAGGATGTGTTAGCACATTGGAGTATTGGACACGAACCTAAAAACCGTGTTAGATACATGAACCCAAATACAACATGAATATTTAAGGGTTGACACAAACACAACCCATTTAACCCGATTTTTTTTATTGTTGTATTTGTTTTTTAACCTTTCAATACTTACATTTACATTTTAACAATAAAAGATAAAAATGTATATAAAACAATTACATTTTAACTACAAAATCATACACTAATTTCTCTTTTATGTATTAAAATTTAGCACAAAATACCGATCAAACTAAACTCATGCCCAATTGATACAAATGCAACTCATGAGCTCGATCTTTAAAAAAAGGGAATTGAAATGAGCAAAGCACGAACCTAGTTAAGCTTATCCCTAACTCTATAAGATGAGGTAAACAAAGATCCATGTTTTTAAAGTCACAAGTTTTACACATTTAACCTCTCCCACATAAATTAACCATATATCATTATATCATATGTCATATAAATTGAATTAAACAGTTCATAGCAAGTGAATTTGTTAAATTACAAAAGTTTCATATTTCAGGAAAATTAACCAGAACGTATAGTAACTCAAAATACAAACAACTCAAGGCACATTTCTATCACAATTGATCATAACATAACAAAATTACATGATTTAAACCTTTGGAGGATGCGAATGAGCAAAATAAGGCACGTCCCAAGCCAATCGAGGCCGTTTCCTCAGCCACTAACCCATATTTGTTTTGAGGAATCTCAATGATCCTCTTCGTCTCCATCACATAACAGATAAATGGGTGTGGCGGTGGATTATGATTACCTTGATGATGATACTATTGAATGATTACAGTTCGATTGAGTGGATTGGTAAGGGATTGTGTTGAACGCTAAAAACCTAAAACCCAAGGAAGGGTAATCCAAAGAGAAATGGGTCGGAGGAATGAAAGAGGCGTTTGGGTTCAAAATGTTTCAACAAATTCAATCCCGCCAGAATTGATTTAAGGTTTTTTTTAATGCAACAGAGGTTGTACATTGGGCTTAGCCATTTGTACATCTCTTAAAATTCAACATCTTCATTTTCTCTCTCTTATCTTTATTATATATAGTAACTAGTATATACTCGCGCGATGCGACGGGGAATACAATTTGCAACACGAACGTGTTACTCTAAAATGTTAGTTTATCACTCATCACATGATATAATTGTACAATTCATAATTGAACGACGGTTTTCTGTCATTTGTCGAACTTAAACCCAATATCTACCAACATTAGTGTAAAAAGCTATTACGAGGGTTATTTTTTACTGAAATAAAAACAAATACTCAAAACAACGGTTTATCGCATTAACAACTCACTAATAGAAAAAGCATGAAAACCTGTTGCGTTTTATGTTGGATTCACATATTAGAACTAATCTATCAAGCATTGGGCATAAGGGGTTTAAACAGGTAATAATTTAATGCATGTCAAAACATGTCATGTAGGTTTGGTCGACCTATGAAGGATGAAGAAAAATGATATGAAACGTACTATTCTCATCGTATAAAATTAAATAGACATCTATGAGAAGTTCTAACTATTTTGTCAAGCCATATTGCCAAGCTTATGAACAAGTCTTGCTAACATTGATTAATTATTTGATACAAAGAAATAATCAAGAAAAACAAAGTTCAAATTTATGTATGCATGTATCATATTATGATTGTAAAGCCATTATTGATTGCAAGAAAGCTCTCTCAACAAATCCGCGTATTTTGCCAAACATATGCCACAAGCCTGCAACAATTTCAACCATCTTTATGTTAAAACATACACAAAATTCTTGTTTTTTATTAAATAAAAACTTACTAAAACTGTAGACAAATAGTTAATAGCTTATAAACAAGCCTAGCCTAAACTGAACTCGTTTACACCCCTTTTTTCAAGCTCGAGTTTGGTTTGGGCTCAGCTTGTTTATTATATATTGAGTGTCGGAGCTCGTTTACACCCATATAATACTATAATCACAAATTGCCAAAAAAGCATAACAGTTTGACCAAATCCTTTATAAAACGTAAATAGAATTTTAACTTATTCATTAACAATACAAAAGGTTGTTAACTGACCTTTTATAAAAAGTGTTAAACCATCCCCCAAATACAAAAGTGTGTATTTTATGCCAAACTTCAATATGAGATTAATTAAAACATTACCAACTTCAAAGGTCTCACTTGAAATAAAAGAAAAGACAATATATATGTATAGTGAAGAAATCAAGTAATATAAGAAGCCGAAAAAGAGAATTTTGGTTTTATAAGTTTTTAAAGGCTGTTCGGTTTCAGTTTTTGGGTTCTCTTTTGGTGCGGTTCGGTTTAGGACCAGATTGTTTGTTTAATTTCCGTGTCCTATCGTTTGTTCAGCAAGATTTACACAAACTAACTCGAACATGCCCCGTTCGTGTTCATTCGGTTCGTTTTTTGATGGATTATCATGTTTGATGGGTTCAATTAGTCTAAGAGTTGCATGTTTGAAAGCGGTTTTTGGAAAAAGGTTATGGAGCTTCTTGTGTTGAATGGTGTAATTCAATAACAATGAGCAAATGAATCAAAAAGAGATTAAGCAAGACAAGTTCTTGCACTTACGTGGCATCTTTGGCAGTCTTATCAAGCCCTTTAAAGTAGAACACGTCCCGTATGACTTTAATGCATCTCATAAAACTCTACCATACCATCCGCTTCAATCAAGCTGCAGCCCAGTAACTTTTTCTTAATAAAAAATCTTTTGAGTATAATTGCTAACCTAACTTAGTATCATACCTTTCGAGTTTTTCCAAGAATAGAAATTTGTTGCTCGCTTTCACTTCCTTTTGCGAACGTACAAAGGTCAAGCATGCCTCTCTCATGTTTTCTAATTTAACAATAACACATGCATTATCAATAATATCAGGCACCTGAATGAAAAACACAATATACAGGTTAATTCACAAAGAGCATAATATCCATAAAAATTTTGAATTTTGAGATAAAACTTATCATTTCTCAAGCCGCTCGTGAGTAGTTTTTCAAGCTAGAGATCGACTTGAGCTCAGCTCATTTACTAATTAATCAATACATTTATTTTACCATTATTATGTATATTTTATACATAACTTTTGTATGTAGCAAATATATATTAATGATCAAAGTATTAAACTTTTGAAGTTTCAAAGATAAAAAAAAATCGATCAAACTTTATAAGCACATTTTAAGTTTTATTTTAATATATACTGAAATGCACTTGATCTTGGTGAAATATATTCATAATCGACGAGACGATCAATTGTTCAAAATACACCTAATTAGAATGATGTTTATAAAAATATAATGAGCATACCAAAATTTGTTCCTTGAGCATAGTGCATGTCACACCCCAACCTACGGCGGAAATATTAAATGTGACACATGTACTATCATGTGTATCATGCAACTTTTCAAAGGTACTATCATGCAATATTAAATGTGACAATATCTATTAAATTTAATTAAATACTCATTTACATCAATTTAACCAAAGTACATAAATTAATATTGAATCAAATAAAACAAAATCCAATATTCTAATTCTTGTATCTTCTTCACTAGCATGCAACCTAAGTTTTCTTCAAATACAAGCTTAAGGATCATATCACACGATAACCTGCATATGTGTTAAAAATAAAATAGATTTTGTCAACACAATGTTGAGTGAGTAAATCACCAGATTTGAGACATTATATAATAATAAGTGAAAGTGCAAATTGTTCCTGTGAGATATATAGATAAGTCATAGCACATAGCAATCAAACAACTATAAAGAAAGCAAACCATAAAGAAAGGGCTCAACCGATTCCTTATAAATGGACATTGGTTACCAAGAATGGACTAAACCGTTGGCATAAAATTGGACATCGGTTGCCGAAGTAAGAAATAACGTACAAATAAAGCAAGTAGGCAAATATCAAGTTAGGCAGACTGATAAACACACAAGGATAAACAGTTACGTTTGAATACTATATAATAGAAAATATCTACGAACGCATATGTCCCTAAAACAGTTAAAAATAAGTAAAGGAAGGGGAGTGATTACTCACTTGATCGGATGAACGAAAGATAAGTGAGGATGATGTGAGGAAGATGAACCCTTCGGGATACACTGACAAGGATTCCTAGTTAAATATAATAATATAAATTAATTATAAATAATATAACATACTTTAATAAATTAAGATTTCGATATGATTTGAGTTATGATTGGAATTAAGATATTTATTGATTAATCTCTACGGTCATTGTTTTTAATAGTCTTATTAATTATAAATTCCCCAATAATTACCCATGATAATATATTAAATACTTAAATAATTTAGATAGTTAAGATATAAGATATGATTGTAATAATAAAATATAAATAAATAATTAAATATACCAACTAAATAAAATAATTTAGTTGAAATATACATTTAATTATTTAAATAAATAAGTTACCAATATATAATAATTATAATAATGTGTAGATAATTAAATATAGTTAGTACTAAGATATAAATAAATATTTTGTTTAAATATTTTAACGAAAATCTATTTGATACGCTTATTATTAATATATACACGTAAACAAAATATTTTAACAAGATTTGACAAAAACAATAACTCCAAGATATCGGTTTTTAATAAAATAATATTTATTCTATACTTAATACTTAATAATTATACATCATTAAACCCTAATAAAAATATATAGAAAATAAAAATATAATAAATAAATAACAAAAATACAGCCGCGTCCAGGAGGCTCGAATCCGCGCCCCTGGCTGGCTCAAGCATTAAACACGTATAACAACCCACCATTTGAGATACAAGTTCAGTTGGCTATAAACTGAAAATAAAACTTTAAATACATTACTGATAAAAACCCCAAATTGATAATAAACCCTAGAAATCCCAATTGATTAATTCATTAACAGTTGGTTTAATTCACATTAGGGTTAATGTTAAGCATTGAAAAACAACCAATAATCATATATAAATTACCAGTAAACATTGCGAATAGATGGTCAACGGGGGGACGGAAGGCTGACGGCCAAACATGGTCTTGTTCGTCGAGTTGTTGGCTGTTATAAATCAATTAAACGTACGGTTAGGTTCGCGAGGTTCAGAGGAGGCTGCAGATGGGTTTAATTGTGTTATGATCCCCTGTAGACGGTATTTCGATGATTTTATTACAGCCGATTATGTTAATATTGTGCACGAGATCAATTTTTGGTTAATTTCTTTCGGTGGAGTCGCTAGAAGTCTAGTAAACGATCTAGAAGAATCAATTCCATTTATGCAACGAGGATTGTGGTATAAGAAACAATGGGTAAACGGGTTGAAGTTCTGGGTCAAGGATACGGGTTAAGGATTTGGGATCCAGATTATAATATAAATTTTATATAACTTGCATTTTAGTCCCTGAAAGTTATGGTGTGGAAACAAGTGAGATTAAAACTTAGTTTAGGTTTAAAAAGATAAGATTGGAAGTTATATTTGTAAAAATTTATTAACTATAATAACAATATTAATAGAATAATAATACTCGTTCATTACGATGTTTTTGTTGAAAAAATTTCCTGAATATAAAAACAGGTCGGGTATTGGATACATGAAAAACCCGAGTTGTTACAGTGCACCCTAAATTGGTAGCAACAGCCACCCCTCAGGGCCTGTGGCGGAAGCCACACCTGAATAAAATCTGGTTGTAGCCTCTCCAACGACAATTCTTTCAATTCGTTCAATAAAGATTAGCCTGTTGTATGTTCAGCAGCAGCTGCTCCCTCAAGTTGAGCAACTTCAACTACACGTAATATATATATAATTATATAAACACAAGAAAGCGATAACAAATTGATAAATAACTGACCAAAACAACCATTGAGGTGTAGAAGGATTTTTCATAAGCTAATATGTCACGAGATTAAATTATCATTATATAATGTGATATTTTGTAAATAAATGTCTTAATTAAGCATACCACTACTAAAGCTTTGCTGGCTTTTCAAGAAACATCAACTAAAAAGCCATCTTAAACCCGTTGTAGAGATTTCTTGAAATATCGATACCTATGCAACACAAATTATATAACGATATAATTCATAATAATACAATAAACAAATATAATAGAAACTATAAATAAAATTCATAACTTACTTATGAAGACATTTGAGACCTCCTGTGATTCTGGATTTAGAGCCCAAAAAGTTAATTAATCCATACCATTTCTATAAAAATAAAACAAATAATCAATTATTCAATTTTTTGACTAATTAGAATAAAAAACAGTAAATGTAAGCAAGAAACCTAAAGGCCACGCATCCCCTTCTCTTCAAGCTTATTGTGCCCAAAAATCTCTAATCTCTTAACAACATCCTATGACGTTAGCACTTCTTTGGTTTATGCAATTCAAATTTGAATTCATTAATCATAAAGGCAATACCAAAAGTATGCAGCTATAAAAACTTTCACAATACTTTACAAAAATAAAGTAACAATCTAGTAAAGATAAAATCCACCATTAAAGCACTAATAGCTATACACATACATGTTCATCCGTCTCCCGCATTCCACAACAACTTTGAAGACGGCAGTGGCGCTTAGATGGAAAGAGTATTGGAACCCGGTATTAGATTCATAATCAATGATGAAATTGAGTTCATCATCAAACCAGCTTTTTTTCTAATGGTAATAAGTCAGATGTCATTGACTCTTCTACGAGGTAGAGAAAGAAAGAATATAAAATGAACCAAATTAGGGTTTGAGATTTACCTAAACTCGTGATGGTTGTGGTGTGAACGGAGATATGAGCTTCTTAAAGGACAATGTTGATGAAGATGACGAAAAATAATCTTTGGCTTCCGGTGGTGGAATGGCGAACCGCTACCATGGTCAGATGAGACTATGAGAGAGAGATGAAAGCATTTAGGTTTTAGTTATATTTGAGGAATTCAAAATTTGAACTGTATAGGGAGGATAAGGAATTTGAACGGGATCTTAAAAAACTTTTGTTTGTAAGATTTTATGCAACAAACATTTGTACATTAAGCTTTAAAAGAATGTGCCTCTTTATTTTAAAAGTTTTTTTTGTAAAATTACTTTCTTGTCCTTCCTATATGTATTTTAATATAGTATATATATATATATTATATTTAATCATGTAAATAATAATAATTAATATTATAAAATCAGTAACAAACTTTTACTTTTCTTTGAACCAATATATTGAACAAGTCGTTTTCCGAATCTTTGTTAAAACCATTATATATATATATATATATGTATATAATAGTTGTTAAAATTGTTAAAGTTTTCATATTTTAGATATTAATAAGGTTTTAATTCCAAATACTTATTATAACTTTGTTAGTTAACATATTAACATATAGTAATAGTATAAATTCAAGTATTTTTATAAAAATATTTATGTTTTATATAATATTAATATTTACTTAATTAGTTTAATAAGAAAACTTATTCAAATAATAAAAATATATATTAAAGGTATTTTAGCTTAAAATAAATGTATTAAAACAATCTCCTTATATAATCGATTAAAAATTATAAATAATTATTATAACTTTAATATTTTTAAATTAAAGGATTTGTTTTACTTTATTTATAAAATTATCTTTTTAGAATAAGAGTTTAAATAAAGTATTTTGAACTCAATACACGTTCATATATTGAGTCTCTATTAGTTCATCTATTAATTCGTTATATCCTCTGATTACTATTATTACTTAGGATTTGTTCGTTGATACATCTCGACAAGCGTGACTCATACTATTCATTTCTTTATTATATTCCAACATTTGCTTATTTACTAAGGTGAGTATTTCACTCCCCTATTTTACTTATTTTATCCTTTGGGACATATGCGTAACTAGCTATTTTTATATTATATAGTATTAAACCGCAACTGTTTATCCTTGTGTGTATATCAGTTTGGCTAACTTGCTATTTGCTTACTTGCTTTATTTGAACGCATTTTGGAAAAGTCCCTGATTTATAGTATGATTACACGACTATCTTTGGCAACCGATGTCCATTTTTATGGCAACGGTTTAGTACTTGCTTGGTAACCAATGTCCATTTATTTGAAACTGGTTGAGCCCTTTCTTTATGGTTGGATTGATTTTTTTATGTGTTATGGCCTATCTATTTATCTCACATGAACAATTTGCACTTTTAATTATTATGATTATAATGTCTTAAATATGGTGTTATACTCACTCAACCTCGTATTGACAAAACCTATTTGCATTTTTTTATGCATATGCAGGTTATCGCATGATATGATTATCATCAAGATTGTTTGAAGACACTTAGGATTGTATGCTAGAGGGAAGTAACAAGAATTTATATCTTATTTTGTCTTCACTTGTTTTAATAATATTTTATGTATTATGATTATTTGAATATGATGTATCATTTAAATTAAATAATATGTATTGACATTTTAAATATTGCATGATAGTGCCTTGAGAGCTGTGAGCAATCAGGTCACGCCTCGGCGACTCCGCCTTAGGTTGGGGTGTGACATCCAAGTCTTTCTGACAAAGTAGCGCTTCAATCTACATCTTCCACCAACCAAACTTCTGTCCATCAAACTTATATATCGAATCCTTCCTTCTTCTGCCATGATTATGAATAAAACGAAACCTGGATAAAAAACAGAGACAGACACAGCAATGGCACAACCTGAACTTAACGGTTGCTCTACTGAACTCTGTTAAAAAATCAACCTATTTAAACGCAGCGGAATAACGAATGGAAAATCAGAAAGTGAAACTTTAAACTAAAACGATAAAACCTGACAAACGCAGTTGGCACTAGCTCTCCGGTTCTTTAAACAACTTTTCTGATTTGATGACTGTTCTTCAACGAAAAATAAAATCTTGATTCAACTTGTTCTTGGCTCGTTCTTTGAAGATTAAATTGGTGGAATCGATCTGCCCAAGACACATATTTGAGTTGATGTGGTGTAACATCCTGTTTTCTGATTTTAGTTAATAAACGAAATTTGAGTTGTTATGAGTCGGGCTAGTGTTGGGTAAATGGATATGGGTTATGGATTTGGGTTATGGAGGAAATAAGGAAAGACCATGGGCTTAAGCCCATGATCAATAATTATATAAACCATTAATTACCCATTTAATCCTTCATTTACACATATCCCTTACACCACCAAAACACACACTTAAGCTCTCTCTCTAGTTTATCTCTCACTCTAGCCAAAATATAGAAGAAGAAACGGATCCCGACCCAAGGTATGATAGTATTTTGTTGTATGAGTTTAAATCCGTTAGTTATGGTCACGAAACGACAAGCCGACACCGTTAAAGCGTTTAAGTCACGAGATCCGGGTGGAATCAGGTATAAACCGAACCTATGATGAGCTTAGGGGTCACCCTAGCTCAGATCTGGATCGAACGGGACGAAAAACGGTGAAAAACGAGTTAAAACTCGTTTTTCCGACGTGTTCGCGGTTTTCCGGCGGCTTTCCGGCAAAGGCGGCGCCGAAATAGTGGTACGAGGATAAGGAATGTCAGGGAATGTTCTGACATTCCCTGACCTAACCCTAGTTCGCTATGGGGACTTAACGAACTGAAGGTGATTCGTTAGTTGATTCGCATAAGGGGGCACAGCGAACTAGCTCTAGTTCGCCTATGATTCGTCTCTGATTCGTTAAGGGAAAAGGGTAACGAATTACCCTTGATTCGTTAGGATTAGTTCGTTAAAAGAAATAATGAATTAGAAGGTCCGATTCGCTACTTGGACTGGTTCGCTATATGGACTGATTCGTTAAGGAGTCCAGTTCGTTAAGGGTTCAATTCGTTATAGGAACCAGTTCGCTAGGATAATCCAATTCGCTGTGAACCAGTAACGAATTAGAAGTTTAGCAGAATGACAGAATGGTCCCTGAACTTAGAAAAGAATGATTTAATTATGTAACATCCCGAAATTTCCAAGTAATATTAATTATGTTACTTAATAATAGAGAGAAAGTTTACCCGGGTTATCAGGAAATAAATAATAGAATAGGAGTTGGTATGGGTCGGGCTAGTGTTGGGTAATGGATGTGGGTTATGGACTTGGATTAATTAGGATGGGTTAAATGAGAATGGGCCTTAGGTCCATGGGATCTCAGGGATATAAATACCCTAATACCCCAAAATATCTTCATTCTATCTTTATCCAAACACACTCCACACACACATACACTAACTTCGCCGGAACCGGGCCGAGCCAAGGGAAGAATCGGACTGATCCGAGAGTGAGAGAGGGCGACTAGTTGCGTTAACAAGTTAAAGGAGATCCAAACAAGCCAAAAAGGTATGATTCTTGATCTTTGAAGTTTAAAGATCCAAGCTTTTTAGTGTTTAAGTGGCCGGAAATGGTCGGGAAGCGTAGTGGGTGATATTGAACCATAGCAAGGGTGTTAAAATCGCTCAAAATGCTGAAAAGAAACCGAACAGCGGCTGTCTGGGTAACTTCGCCTTCATCTGGGCAACTTCGCCTTCAAGCGATGAACTTCGCCTGCAAGCTAAGTTCGCCTGATGAACTTCGCCTGCAAGCTAAGTTCGCCTGATGACAAGTTCGCCTGAGGTTTAAGTTCGCCTGATGACAAGTTCGCCTGAGGTTTAAGTTCGCCTGATGACAAGTTCGCCTGAGGTTTAACTTCGCCTAAAGCTAAGTTCGCCTGAGGTTTAACTTCGCCTAAAGCTAAGTTCGCCTGAGGTTTAACTTCGCCTGATGACAAGTTCGCCTGAGGTTTAACTTCGCCTAAAGCCAAGTTCGTTTAGAAAATAAATTAAAAATCTAATGAAAAATGTGTTAAGACGGTTAATGGAAATAAAATTTTTCCAAGCTGACCTGGCAGCTCGACCCCAGCCAGGGGCTCTGCCCCTTGGACCCTGCTAGGGGCTGCCGCCCCTAGACCCCGCTGCGAGGGGCGCTGCCCCCGGACCCCCGTTCGTTGTGGGTAGTAGTTAAAACTGGAAAGATGATATGAGTAGTGATAGTTGTTTGATACGTGTACTTGTTATACAGTCAGCCGTGCACAGCTGAAGAAAGGGATTACGATTAACGGTGAACGTACCCGTGTTCAGGTGAGTTTCTAGCCCCATTCCTTGTTATGTTTTCGGGGCTGTGTGCATACTCGATGTGTTGTTAATACATTTATCCTAAGTGATAAGTGTATGTCATATGTGATATGTGTGATAGATATGAATGATTGTTTGTCGGTACGCGAACGATCTTCGGATATTGCGCGTACTGTCAGGTTAAAAATAAAGGTACGAATATTATATATCGAAGATGTATGAATATTTCAAATGAATACTTGTCGGGGCGGTGAACGATCTTCGGATATTGCACGTAACGACAAGGGGTATGGTTGTTAAATGAATGAGGTAAAGAATGCCTAGAGTGTTCTTATGTTATAATGTAAGTATGTGTATTTAGGTACACGAATGGCATGTGAGTTCTACGTTCGACATAGTAAGTTAGGATGGCAAATCCCTCTAGCTTCTGTCGGACATAGACTCGGCTGGTAATGGCGTAGTTAAGGACTGCGAGCCTTATACGTGAAGTAGATGATATATGTAAACGTAGATAAGGACTGCGAACCTTATACGTAATGTAGATAGGCGTCAGCATAGGAAAGGAATGTGAACCTTATACGTGCTGTATCTGTAGCATAGGGGAGGACTGCGAACCTCGTACGTGCTAAGAATTAGGTTGCAACATAGGGAAGGACTGCGAACCTTGTACGTGTTGTGGATGTATTTCAGCATAGGAAAGGACTGTGAACCTTATACGTGCTGATTTTGTAGCATAGGGGAGGACTGCGAACCTCGTACGTGCTATGAATTAGGTTGCAACATAGGGAAGGACTGCGAACCTTGTACGTGTTTTGGATGTACTATGGTATAGGGAAGGACCGCGATCCTTGTACGTACCATAAATGGTGAACATAGGTAAGGACTGCGAACCTTGTACGTGTTCACGACCTTGAGTACAGGTATAGACGGTGAACTATGAACGTACTCTCGGTAGACTGAGGTTAGTAAATCCGACGCTAAAGTAGGGCCACCGGGTTCGGGGCCTTACAAATTACAAATAAGCCCTTGAACTTTTAAGTAGCAAATTATTCTATGATTCAAAATGCTAATGGAAAATGTGTTAAGACAGCTTAACCCCAGCCAGGGGCTCTACCCCTTGGACCCCGCTAGGGGCTTCCGCCCCTAGAACCCCGCTGCTAGGGGCGCTGCCCCCGGACCCCCGTTCGTTGAGGGTAATAATTAAACTAGAAAGACGATACGTGTAGTGATAGTTTACTGAAACGTATAATTATTATACAGTTAGTCGTGCACAGCTCAAGAAGGGAATAACCGTAAACGGTGAACGCAACCGCATTGAGGTGAGTTTCTAGCCCCACTTCCTTGTTATGTTTTCGGGGCTGTGTGCATACTCGATGTGATAGTTAATACACTTACCTCAAGTGGTAAGTGTATGCCTTGTATGATGTATGTATGATGATTGCTTGACAGTGCGTGAACGATCTTCGGATATTGCATGTACCGTCAGGTGATAGCTAAAGATGTGATTGCTATGTATGATGTAAGATAAAATGCATGTATGAATATATATGATGTATGCATAATGTACGTATGATTTGTTAATGGTACGTGAACGCTCTTCGGAGATTGCACGTATTGTCAGGAAAAGTATCTCAGAACAGGTATAATATATATGATGTATGCGTAATGTACGTATGACATGTTAATGGTACGTGAACGCTCTTCGGAGATTGCACGTATTGTCAGGAAGAGTATTTAAGAACATGTGTAGTATGAAGCGATGGAAGAAAGGGTACCAGACCTTAATAATATCCGAGGATGAAGGGTACCGGACCCTAATAATATCCGAGGATGAAGGGTACCAGACCCTACTAATATCCGAGGATGAAGGGTGACCGGACCCTAATAATATCCGATTATGAAGGGTGACCGGACCCTAATAATATCCGAGGTATGTAGGGTGAAACGCCCTTTATAATGTATGGTTAGATATGAATGTGTATGGACGAATGCTGAACATGATATGTATGTAATGCGTACCGTCGGGCATTTATATGTGAATGAAAAGTAAGTTATGTGATTAACTAGAACTCACTCAGCGTAGCTGACTTTTAGTATGCACGCAGGCAAATAGGTTGAGGCAGCTCGCGTGACTGAAGACACATGGCATGGAATCGAAGATACTGGCATCTCGAAGAAATGTTGTGATGTTTTAAAGACTATGTTTTGTTTTAATTGACTACGAATGTTTTATAAGACATGATTTGATGGTTATGTGAAATGTTATGGTTGAAGTTTTATTATTCCGCGAAAGTTTTCATTAACTCTGATATTTAGAACTGCGTTTATGAGTAAATCCAACGTACAAAGTAAGGCTACCGGTAACGGGGCCTTACATGTGGCTAGTACGTATTAATCCAAGTCGGGTCATACCCAATAAAAAGCTAGACAAACGCCACGATAAATATTATTAGATATGATCTAAGTAAAAATAATCAACACTTATATATTTGGAAAATGGGTTTTCTAAATAATTGCATTTGTTTGTTAGATAAATTATATGGATAATTTATGTTTATCAGAAATGTTATTTATTTGATAAATAACAAAATATGTTTAAAAGAAAAACAAAAGATTGGATTTGGGTTTTGGGGGGGGGGGGGGGGAACCCCTTGGGGGCCGGCCCCTCACTCCCACCCTCTCTCCCCTTCTTGTTTCATTCAAGACTATGAATGTAGATCTATTGGGTGATGACTTTTCACTTTGCATCTTTCTCTCTCACACACAAATCCTCTCATCTTTCTCTCCACTCCAGCCGAGAACAAGAAGAAGAACAAAAAGGGTTTTGTTCTTGCAAGTATAAAGGACCCTAGAAACCTTGGTGTTTGTTGAATCTCGTTAGGTATACAAGCTTGAGGTTTCCTCCATTGGAAGCTCGTCATTCAATCATTCATCCCTTTCGGTATTCTAAGACTTGAAGGTATGTTCTTGAAACACCCTATGGTTGTTGTTTGATAGCATGCATAATCGTATTTGGATCATAGATTGGGTTTAACATAAACGGGTTTATGTGTATTGGTAAAACAAGACTTAAAACTTTTATTTCGGCTGCGTTTTCATTATAAATTGGTTTATTTGGTCTTTGATAATCTCGCTAAAACCCAACAATGGCATCAAGAGCCACTTATACGATTACATGCTTCAAAATGGGATCTAAAGTGTTCGGGTTAGATGGTATTTTTTACCATATTGGCCGAAAACTTTAGGCACTTTGGTTGCCCCTTGATTTTTCAAGATTGTACCATTCATGCATATGGTAAATCTGAAAAAATTGGTTATTTGGTTGCCAAATTTTGTTTAGGCTGAATCTGTGTTCTTCAGCTCCGGACGAGAACTCAATGGTTGGAAACCATGGTTCTCGGCAAGGTTGCAAAAGTCGCTAGACGGACCCTAGGAGGTCGACTGGGGAGTTGGGAGTACTCGGCCTTAGTCGGTGAGTACTCGGCCTTAGTCGAAGAGTACTCGGGGATGGCTCACCGAGAACTCGGCCTAGGCGGGGATTACTCGTTGAGTACTCGGCTCCTAGGCGCGATTTTTACAACCATGGTTCTCGGTCTGGCCGAAGACACCCGAAACCCTATTCTCAGTTGGCCGAGAACTCATGGTTGGGAACCATGAGATTTCGGTTGACCGAAAACGTGTTCTCGGTTGGACTGAGAACTCATGGTTTAGAACCATAGTTCTCGGTTGACCAAAAACTAGTTCTCGGTGTTGACCAGGAACACTAGGTTCTCTGTGAACCAAAATTTTCGGGCCGAAAACTCTGAAACTTTGGTTTTGGCCGAGAACTATGTGTTCTCTGTTTTAGGCCAAGAACTAAGGGTCCAAGGGGAACCACTCTGGTCAAAGGTTGACCTGATTGGTCAAAGGTTGACCTGTTTGTGTGGATGTTCATAACCTAGCCAATGATCTTGTGTATATTGAAGAGACTTGTTGTGATTTATTCATTTGTTTGTAATATTCTTTATTCGGATTTGTAATCTATTTATTCTTTCAAATGGTTTGTAATAATAAGTAAAATAGTTGTATTTATTTTATTGACAAAATGTATTAGGATATATTTTGTAAAAGAAGATGCAAATACAACACCATTTTGGTTGGAGCCCAAGTGGAAGCCCAAGTAAAGAAGAAGAATCACAACAAGAAGTGAACGCTTGAAGCATAAGGATGCGGAGTCAAGTGGGAGTTCACCATCTCATACCTTATGTTATGCTCATCCCTTAGGAGAGACCTTATGACACACTTGTTTCGGTCAACAAGTGTTGTCAAATTGTAGGTGGCTAAGGTTATGAACTTGTGATTGTATTTTATGCTTGTGCGGTTGATTTATGCTTATTGTTTTATCATATTTGGGTGTTAACAATTAAAATTGACAACTAGCATAAAAGTGATTCCTTTGAAATTATTAAGTTATAAAATTGGTTTTATTTACTATTAATGATTTCATAATAAAATGGGTTTTATTGAAAGGAATTTGAAAATTGGTTTTCAAAAGGTACCACACATTTGAATGCATGTAAATGGAAGGTACATTAAATGGTTTTCTAATCTAGAATTTTGAAAACTTAAATCCCTTTTTAAAAAAAGGTTGAACACCATCCTTTTATGCAACACTCGAGTCACTTGGAGACTTAATGTGGGATAAAGGTCACCTAACCACTTTAAGAAAACTTGTGATTTTGAGGTGGATTTGCAATACTTGTGGGATAAAGGTCACCTAACCACTTGTATGTGTTAACTCATACGTGTGTGTAAGTAGGACGACTTGATTTGAAAACCATGTGAATAGGGTCACCGAAGCATGGCGTACAAAGGTGTTGATGGGATTATACATGCCAACTAAACATATGATGTTTAACCAATCCCATAAAACTAGAAGTTGCAAAGGGTTGCAATCGTCAAACGTTGACTACCTTGTTAATTTGAATAGTGGGATAACGGTCACCTAACTACTATCTGAATGAAACGTTGGGTTCCTGATTTTAATCATTAATTGTCTTGGAGACATTAAAGGGTATTAATGATTAAAATTTTATTGATATCGAAAATACTAAATTGAACTCCGTTAAACTCTTTTATAGATGGCCACAAACAATCCACAAAACGCTATTGTCCCACCTGTGCATAATCTATCACTAAGTTCCATTCTGGATAAGGATCGTCTGAACTATAACAATTTTATGGATTGGTATCGAAACTTGAGAATTGTTCTCAAGAAAGATAAGAAATCCTACATTTTGGACGATCCTATTCCCGATGAACCTGATGCCAATAACTTGGATGCCTATGCGGAATGGTAAAAGTACACCGAGGATTCAGTGCAAGTTTCTTGCCTCATGTTGGGAACAATGATTCCCGAGATCCAAAAGGATTTCGAGAATCATGGGGCATACGACATGATCACCCAGCTTAAGGAAATGTTCCTTACTCAAGCTAGGGTGGAACGCTTCGAAACGGTTCGAGCGTTTCACTCATGGCATATGGAAGAAACCCAATCTGTCTCATCTTACGTACTTAAGATGAAATGCCACATTGATTGGCTTGAACGGCTTAATTGTCTCATCTCAAGAGAGTTAGCCACGGATTTGATCCTCAATGGCTTAACTAAAAGGTTTGAGACATTCATCATGAATTACAACATGAACGGGTGGGACAAGAGTATTGGTGAGCTTCACGCAATGCTCAAAACAGCCGAAGCCGGAATGGGTAAAAAGGTTTTACCCGTTCTTGCGATCAACGAAGGTGGCTTGAAGAAGAGGCATCATCCAAAACCCAAGGCAAAGGTTTCTAGTGGTAAAAGACAAGTCAAAGGAAAGTTCAAGGGAAAGGCAAAGACGGAACCCAAACCCAAGAACTCCGAGGATCCGTGATTTGGTTGTGGAGAGATAGGTCACTGGATGAGAAACTGTCCGACCTATCTCAAGGAGTTAAAAGCTAATAGGGATGCGGGGCAAACCTCAGGTACAACTTTCATGATCCATATTGATCTTAATATTGTTTCTTTTAATACATGGGTATTGGAAACCGGATGTGAGACTCACATATGCAATTCATTGCAGGAGTTCAAAAGAAGAAATGATTACAAGAAAGGAGATATTAGTCTCTTCATGGGAAATGGAGCAAAGGTTGACGTCCAAGCCCGAGAAAACTATGTTTTGAAGCTTCCAAATGGTTTGGAAGTTCTTTTGAAAAACATTTTGTATTCTCCTAGTTTGACTAGGAATATTATCTCTGTTTCTTTGTTAAGACAATTTGGTTATGATTTTAAGTTTGTAAACAATGATATTTGTGTTTTCATGAATGATGTCTTTTATTTTAAAGCGATCCCATCTAATGGCATTTATGAATTAGTTCATGATAATACATCCATTGATAACTCGTTGTACCAAGCCAACACCAAAAGACTCAAATTGGATTTGAGTAAAACTTTTCTTTGGCATTGTCACCTTGGACACATAAACAAGGATCGCATTCATACACTGAAAAAAAAATGGTCTTTTGGAATCAAATAATGATTCATTTGATTAGTGTGAATCTTGTTTATTGGGAAAGATGACCAAGGAACCCTTTAGTGGAACAAATGAAAGGGCAAAAGATTTATTAGGTATCATACATTCAGATGTATGTGGTCCTTTTAAGACAATGACAAGGAATGGTGAAAGATACTTCATTACTTTTACCGAAGATTATAGTCTCTATGGGTATGTGTTCTTGTTATGACACGAAGATGAAGCATTTGAAATGTTCAAAGTCTTCCAAAATGAAGTATAAAATCAACTCAACAAAACAATCAAAGTACTCCGTTCTAATAGAGGAGGTGAATACCTTAATGATGTGTTTCTAGATCATCTTAGGAGTTGTGGGATTGTCTCACAACTTACTCTACCTGGAACACCACAACACAATGGTGTGTCCGGATGGAGGAATCAAACTCTATTGGATATGGTTCGATCCATGATGGCTAGAAGCACATTACCTCTATCTTTTTGGGGTTTTGCATTAATCTCCGCAGCCTGTATTCTAAATATGGCACCAACCAAGAAAGTGGATAGGACACCTTTTGAAATACGGCATGGAAGAGTTCCATCATTATCATATTTAAAGGTATGGGGTTGTGAGGCTTATGTCAAGAACAACACCCAAAACAAACTTGAAAGCCGATCCACTAAGTGTATCTTTGTAGGATATCCCAAAGATTCGATGGGATATTATTTCTACAATCCAAGCGAGCATAACGTGTATATTGCTCGAAAGGATGAGTTCTTGGAAAGAAGGTTCCTTATAGAAGGAACTAATAGAACTGTGGAACTCGAGGAGGATCGAGAACCACAAGCCGATACACGTTTGGTTGACACTAGCAATCAACAAGAGGTTGTTGAAAATGATCAAATGGTTGATCAAAACACACAAAACGTTCGCAAATCTGGTAGAATTAGCATCCCACACGAAAGATATGGATTTTTCGTGGATGGATGCTATGTGGTAGATTCAGATGAACCCACCACATACCGAGATGCAATGTCACAATCTGATTGTGATAAATGGTTGGAAGCCATGAACGTTGAGATGCAATCCATGCATGATAACCAAGTATGGGACTTGGTTATACCACCTCTTGATTCCAAACTGGTTGGAAGTAAGTGGGGTTTCAAGAAGAAAACTGATATGCATGAAAACTTAGATACTTATAAAGCTAGACTTGTAGCAAAGGGTTTCACTCAAACTCAAGGGGTTGATTATGATGAAACTTTCGCGCCTGTGGCAATGCTAAAGTCTATAAGGATATTGTTTGCCATAGCCGCATATTACGACTATGAGATATGGCAAATGGATGTCAAAACTGATTTTCTAAATGGACACCTTGAGGAAGATGTCTATATGGTTCAGCCTGAAGGTTTTGTCGATCCACAACATCCTAATAAAGTATGCAAGTTGAAGAAATCAATCTATGGATTGAAGCAAGCATCTAGAAGTTGGAATCACCATTTTGATGATGAAGTTAACAAATTTGGGTTCATCAAAAATGCTGATGAAGCTTGTGTGTATAAGAAATCTAGTGGGAGCATCATTACCTTTCTAGTATTATATGTCGACGACATACTACTGTTTGGAAATGACGTTCCAACCATGGGGGGCGTAAAATCCTGGCTTGGAAATTGCTTTTCCATCAAGTATCTCGGTGAAGCTGCCTATATTCTAGGAATAAGAATCTATAGAGATAGATCAAGGCGGTTGATAGGTTTGAATCAAAGTGCATACATTGACAAAATCTTGAAAAGGTTCAAGATGGAAAACTCTAAGAAAGGTTTGGTACCTATTCAAAGAGGAACAATATTGACTGCATTTCAATGTCCAAGCTCAAAGGTTGAGCAAGACAAAATGAATGAAATCCCATATGCGTCTGCTATAGGGTCTATCATGTATGCCGTGATATGCACTAGACCGGATGTGTCATGCGCTTTGAGCTTGACAAGTAGATACCAACAAAATCCGGGAACTAGCCATTGAATGGCAGTTAAGAGCATATTGAAATATCTTAGGAGGACTAAGGATATGTTTCTAATATATGGCTCTAGTGAGGAGGAACTCGTTGTAAAGGGTTACACGAATGCGAGTTTTCAAATTGATCGAGATGATTCTCGATCACAATTGGGATATGTCTTTGTTCTAAATGGTGGTGCTGTCTCTAGGAAGAGCGCAAAACAAGACGTGGTAGCCTTGTCCACCACTGAATTAGAATACATCGCCGCCTCCTTGGCAGCTCAAGAAGCTGTGTGGATTAGAAAGTTCATTGCCGACCTAGGGGTAGTCCGTACCATTCAGGACCCTCTAGAAATCTTTTGTGACAACAAGGGTGCGATTGCTCAAATCAAGGAACCCCGTGCACATAAAAAGACTAGGCACATTGAGCGGAGATTCAACTACATAAGGGATGAAGTTGAAAAAGGAAAGATATGTATTCGCAAAGTTCACACTGATCAAAACATTGCGGATCCACTCACGAAGCTCTTTGAAAGGCCGAAGGATGAGGGTCATACTTGCGCCTTGGGACTTCGATATTCTAGTGATTGGATTTGATCAAAATTTTGTATTTGGATATCGGAACAATTTTATTTTAACTCAATCATATGTTTTGGTTATGGTTATATATCTTGAGTTATGTTCCATTTTAGCATGTTTAAATCCATGAATAATTTAATTATTCTAAATGTCCGTAGTCGATTATATTGTGGGAACAAATATGAAAGTAAGACTATTATGAACTTGGATTGGGAGATATTTATGAGGTATGAATATAGCAAGGGTTGCTGCCAAGGTTCATAGATATTAATGGGATAAATATTGGACTGACCCGCCCTCAGTTTTACTGCATGGAATCCTTGTGATTTGTAGTCGTAAGTAAATTTGAGTAAAGGCGAACATCATAGTATCCTCCGACCTGAGATACATATTGGGTCTTGATATTCACCGACTATTATACTTTGACTTGGTTCTTCGCTGCTTTGAAATATGTCAGTACGTAAGGCTAAGATCAAGTATAGTACAAGGTGATAGTGAGAGACGTATGTAGTCAAAAGGGGATTTGCCCCTCTTATTCGTTGGGATTTAAATGTCTAAGGCCTGATTAGTTAAATCAACAGAGAATGATCACTCTGTGTATCTGGATTTAACTTGACATTTGTGGCAAAAGGATAAATGATAGTCTCACCTAAATCATTTCAAGTAAGGGACTTGAAGGGGATGATGTTATTGAATGGCACTTCGTCATGCGTATTAGGGATAGTAAACCGTTGTTAGGCGGTATTTGCTATTTGCATCAATATTCTATGTATCTTGTGCAAGTGGGAGATTGTTGGAATCGATCTGCACAAGACACATATTTGAGTTGATGTGGGTAGTACGTATTGATCCAAGTCGGGTCATACCCAATAACAAGCTAGACAAACGCCACGATAATTATTATTAGATATGATTGAAGTAATAATAATCAACACTTATATATTTGTAAAATGGGTTTTCTAAATAATTGCATTTGTGTGTTAGATAAATTATATGGATAATTTATGTTTATGAGAAATGTTATTTATTTGATAAATAACAAAATATGTTTAAAAGAAAAACAAAAGATTGGATTTGGGTTTTTGGGGGGAAAAACCCCTTGGGGGCCGGCCCCTCACTCCCACCCTCTCTCTCCTTGCTGTTTCTTTCAAGACTATTCATGTGGATCTATTGGGTGATGACTTTTCACTTTGCATCTTTCTCTTTCACACACAAATCCTCTCTTCTTTCTCTCTGCTCCAGCCGAGAACAAGAAGAAGAAGAACAAAAGGGGTTTTGTTCTTGCAAGTATAAAGGACCCTAGCAACCTTGGTGTTTGTTAAAGCTCGTTGGGTATAAAAGCTTGAGGTTTCCTCCATTGGAAGCTCGTCATTCAATCATTCATCCATTTCGGTGTTCTAAGACTTGAAGGTATATTCTTGAAACACCATATTGTAACATTCGTTTCTTTTCAAACCCGAAAATCCGACCCGTTTTAAATTTCGGTATTTAATTTATAAATATATGTATAAAAACAAACGTATATTTCAAGTTTCGTCTTACGTATTTGTATTATGTTCGTTAACCGAATTGATTTGATGTTTCGATGTATTCATATCATTTGTATATTATATATATAATAACCGTTCATTTATTTAATAACAAGTACGACGATTTATAGTAATTATTTCGTTCATTTTCCATTTCGTTTAGTTCAAATAACGAATCTCCGAGCTATAAAAGTCTATCAAATAATCAAAGTTTAAATCTATCCGGTATAAAATGTAAACAATCTAAGGATATTAAAAATATAACAAGTTTAAATCAATTATGCATAATTATAAAGTAAAGGGTTAAAGATTAATTAAGTTTAGAAACAGTTTATATATATTTCAGAACTTCAGGGATTAAAATGTAATATTTGGATTCAAAATATATTATAATAATAATATTAAACCCCAGCCGGCCACACCCCCTTCTTTGTAACGATTCCGGCATAATCAGGTATACCCTAACCGGTATATACTATTTATGTGATATTTAATAATGAATATGTGAATTATAATGCGTTTATACGAGTATGTATGATTCATAGTACGGATTATACCCGATTACATAATTAATCGTATTTGAAATACGATTAACCGATTAACGGTTATTGAAGCCCGAACGAATCGGGGATACATTATAGACGAGATATATAATATTTAGTGATGTTTACGAAGTATTAAAGCTTCGGGATAAGTGAGTTAAAGCACAGAAAAGAATTTTCGATTTAATGGTACGTCGGTACATTAAACGAAAACTTTAATACCAAACCGAGCAAGAGACGATCGATCAAGCCGAAAAAGATGCGCGATTATTAATAATATGATGTTCTAAGATAATAAATGTCATGGTTTAAGTTTTTAAGGTTTTTAAATCGGTTTTATATAAATTTCATTTTTTAGCCGAAAAACGACCGTTTTAGCCTCGTTTTAAGCCGAATTAAACGTTTAACCGAAAAACGAACTGAACCAGATTATCCAAAACATTATCCAGATTACGGAAATCTGAATGAATGGCCAAGAATGGAGAGGTGGGTCCCACCCCACCCCTTTACCCATCCGATCGGACTCAAGGTCCTTATTTCCCACACTTATTTTCTTTTTTCTCAACAAATCTCTCAACATTCATCAACTCCATCCACTTTAAGATCCAAAATTCCAAAGTTTTAGCAAGAAAACCGAGGTAAAAATCGTGTTATTTACGTGTTCATCTTCGTTTCTTGAGTTTGTTTGCAAGAAAATGAGGTTTCAAAGATGAAAACCGATTCTTGTATGATCAAGTGATGTATACGGGTTATACAAGGGATCTTGGTCCAAGAAAGGAGTTAAACGAACCAAAAACGAATTTTTACGGTTAAAATCTTTGTTTTTATATCATAACCGAAACCATGAAAGAAATGGCTTGATTGTGGGTGTAACTTGCTTGGTGTGGTGTTATTGTGCTTGTAGGTGTAGTATCTAGTTGATAGCAAAGGCTAGAAAGCGAGATCCTTGCGATTTGAAGCTAGAAACACAAGGTAGTTCGGTTTTTGTGTGATGATTAAGTTTTGGACAGATTGTGACTCGTTTAGAGTTAAGTCATGAAATTTTACAGAGGTGTTAGATATATGAAAATATGAGTTCTGTGAAGTTTTGGTAATTTTTGGACAAAGGATGAATATTTGGTGAATTTAATGCTCGGTTTTGGCCAAAAATGGTGAAAAATAGTTAAATATCATGAAAAATTCTGGAAAATTTCAGATAAGCTTTTTATAACATTTATAAGTCACACACAAAATTTGAGGTCATTTGGAGAAGTCTAAGTAGGCTTTTCGGTTAAACGAGTTCTAGGGTTTTCTAGCTCGGTTTTAGTGAAAATGGCATGTAAAATGAGATTTTGGTTCTGGAAAACTTACAGGGGACTATGTGGATGGCAGGGATCATCCCGGAAAAATTTGGGATTTTTCTAAGATCTTTCGGTATTTACGACATATTTAGTGTTTAAATGGTGTTTAAAAATAGATAAATAAATTTTAAATATAAAAATTAATTCTGGAAATATTTTTATAAAAATCCCCACTGTCAAAAAGTGATTTGTACAAAATTTCAAGATCCGAGATTAAACGGATATTTATTTGTGCTAAAAAGAAGATAAAAACAAACTTTTAAAGCTTAAAACGCGTAAACCGGTAAAGTTCGCCTAAGCGAGCTGACTGGTGTATAAAAACCCTAAAAATGAACCATTTTCATATAATTGAGTTAAACAAGTAAAAATGAATCATCCGAAAATAATTCGGATGATTTGGGTAATCTTAAACGATTTAACAGTTTCCGGTACGCCAAAGACGGAAACGGGCCCCGCGGCCAATCGCGGCGTCTAAACCGAGCTCTAAATTTACAACCTTAATTATATTATCAGTCAACAACTATTTTCGGGTCGTGTGTGACCAAACTCATTTTTGTAACGTGAAAACGGATAACCGTGCTAGGCACGCAAAACGAGAAAAACGACTAATAGTAATTTTGACCAGTGAACTCTAAACGATATCACAATCTGAGTCCTGAGAAGTGTTTCTGGGTTAACATTGCCCCCGGAACGTTTACAGTACTGGGTTAACAGTGTCCCCAGATGTACCAGTTAACACGGTTAAAGTTATATTAATAATGATTGAATAGTAACGAATTTAGGGATCGTATTACAGATCCGGATTAGTAGCTGTGTATTGTGTTACTGCTTGCTTACGTTAAGGTGAGTTTCACGAGCCCCTTTTTCTGAATTGTTTTAAATATTTTCCCGGGGCGGAAAGCATGCTATTACTGAAATGTTTAAGTACATACTGAACGCATGGATTTGCGTGGATTTATATATACTTTATTGTACGGGAATCGTACGGAAATGTACTAAGATGGTAATTGTCTGAGTTGCTAACATTGTAAGGCCCCGCAACACGAGTGATTAACTGAAAGCCGGTAGAGTGTGAATAGTACTATTGGTCTGACAAACCCAACTGGTCCGGCATGGATTTGCTGATGTTTCCCAGCCAGTTGCACATGTCTATTTTATTGTTATATATATATTTTGCTATGTAATGTTAGACATAGCGGTTTGGGGCAGTTCCGTGGGCGGGGGATATGCCACGGGGGTTGTGTGTGATAGTCAGAGGTTTCACTTGTGGGCTCAGCATAATTACATCGCTAATATATTATTATGATAATGATTTATCACTGTTTACTTAAATTAGTGAAACTCACCAACTATTCGTAGTTGACCTGTTTTCTTTACATGCTTTCTAGGTACTCCCAAACTGGAATAAGTGCTACATGCTTGATGATGCGTGCTTTTTTTGGAAGTTTAGTGATCATTTTGTATTAAATATGTTAATGTACTGTTGGTAAAACTTATGTGTAACGCCTAGACGGGAACTAAACTTGGAACAATGTAATATGATGTAAATTAATGTAGTGGTGTTTTCTTTATAAGCAATGCTGTTGATATCAGATGTGTCTGTTGCATCCCGTTTACGTTTCCGCTGCGGTTACGGGGTGTTACATTCTTCCCCCCACATTTTTCCGGCAGACCTAAAATCCGGCGACGGCATTGAACTTCCGGCGACATATAAAAACATCTCAAAACGCTGTTTTTAATCAATTTTAATGATATAAACTCGTTTCTCCATCATCTTAAAGCTTAATCAAGTCTCATTACGCGTATTAACACCCCCAACGTTCGGATTTAAACCCTAAACCGCATGATAATAATAAAAGTTTCATTAACTCGATTTAATCACCCAACGGATCAATTGAGGCTATAAATAGCACCCTAATCGCCTTCTAAATGTGCTACAAACATAAAAATATAACAACAAACTCTCTAATATCATTGATTAATTCGTCCAAGTTTCGTTCTGGCCAACTCATCATTCACCCACTTTCCGACACAATCTAAGGTATTTGTTACACGGTTATGATTCGCTTTAACCGGGCAAACAAAACCCCTAACCTAAATCAATCAAACATGGAATGAATCTGAAGAATTGAAAGCCTAGGGTTTATGTGAAGAAGATGAAGATTGGGTTTCTATTTATAATTAATTGTTTTGTATCTTTAACACTAAAAGCAGTTTGGTCCAGTGGTTGGGTATGCTTTGTGTGGTCATGGAGACCCGGGTTCGAACCCGGGTCACAGCAGATCCTTTAATTTATTTTTTTAATTGTTTTATTAATTATAAATAAACCAATTATATATTTACAAAATCATACAAAATAAATAAAATTATTTATATAGTTAAATAAAAGATGTTTTGATTTCCGTTAACAATTTTCGTTCAAGAATCAACTTTTAAAAACCCAAACCACTTGTTAAAACTCGCGAAATAAATATATAAATATATATATATACATTCTCGTCGTGAACTTTATAAATTCCAAATGCCAACATAATTTTTCTCTAACTAAAAGTCCGTTAAAAACCCATAACTCATAAATGTTATAAATCTCAAACCCGTCAAGTTCGTTTAAAAACTAGTTTAACTTATATATATAGATATATGCTTGTATAGATATTTTCGTTTGTTAAACCTTAAAATTCATTAACATATTCGGTTTTCAAAATAAAATATATCGTTGACACCAATATTTCTGTAACCCTTAAAATATTCGAACACGATATTAATCTTATAACTAATATTAAATTAATAATTTGTTAATAATGTACAAGATAATATTATAATATCCAACTCCATAAATAAAATATACTTTCAACACTTCAAAATCCCGACAACCCAAGTTATCTACTTGTTATAAGACGTCAGTTAATATTAATTTTGTACTTTTAATTCTAGTTCGTGACGTGCAATTGCTTCGGTTTCATTTATGCACTTTCGGTTTTATTTCAAGTTTGTCTTCAACTTCAAGGTGAGTTTCTCACACCCCCTTTTTACTCTTTTATTACTTTTGGGGGTAGCATATATATCCTATCAACAATTCAATTTCATTTATTCATTATTTACAAACTATAATTCGCTACATGGACTTGTGTGTTTACTTGTTACTTGCTACAAATTATTTGCTCATGGATTATTTCAAGATAGTATGATCATACGCCCCCCTTTGCGCTCAATACATTTGTTGTTATGAGTGGAAAAGGGCATCATTATCCGAGTACGTTGATGCACAATTCCAACCGGAAAGGACCTTACTTGCGCTTATCTGAGTACGCTGGTGCACAATCCCAGTTGGAAAGGACCCTACTTGCTCATTTACACTTGTTCATGGAATTGTAGATTTTTATGTACTTATATCAAAATTTGTGTGAAATCACCAACTATTCATTTAGTTGACATTATTTTATATATATGCTATAGGTACCTTATATAGAGAATGCTGCCATGACGAGGACACTAGAACTTAGGTTATATTAATAAATGGACAAGTTGTTAATTGTTCTTGTATTTCCCTTGTCTTTCTTATTATATAACTTGTGTACTTGATGCTTTGGAATGAATTAATGATAATATTGTCACTTAATAGTGTCACATGTGTTTTGGGCAATCTGTACGTCACACCCAGGCGTTTCCGCTTTAGCCGGGGTGTTACAGATTGGTATCAGAGACGTGACTATAAGATAGGACATTAGACGTAGTGTTCTAGTTGGTTATAGTTTATTTGCTTAATAGTTTAGGTTGCATGATTAGAAATTATGTGAGCCTAATTTGATTGTTCAATGCACATTATTTGGTTATTATTGATTTGTTTATGCCTCATGTACGCAAATACTATTATACTGATGATTCAATTACTTCAATTACACAAGCACACACAAGTCCAAGGCTTATGCCTAACGCAAAGATTTTCAATTTCAATAATCAGATTTTCGATTTTTGGTTGCCTTATATTTCTTCCCTTAAAGATGGTTCTTTATGGCAGGTATGTAGTAACTGTAAGGGGGACGTACCTGTTTTCCGAAACTCTTGACACCAAGGTTATTGAAACCTAAGGATAAGCAATGCGTATAAATCCCAATTAGACACGGGACCCGGTTGCTTACCTGGAGAGTTAGGAAAGAGCATGAACTCTATTAAGCCAAAGCATACCACTTTCAACGCCATATGAATCACAACTTTAAGTTTTCAAACGCGACCGTTCTTTTTGTGAAAAGAATATGGTTGCACTCCTCTATGTTTTACAATTTGTTTTAACTGGAAGTCTGTACTCGAATACCCAGCTTTCGGTTCGATTTAATTACGCATTTTTATACGAGAATAGTTAAGTTTAAAAATTTTATGACACGTTTTCTTTATTTATACGCTCATTTACGGTTTAAACTTTTAAAAGTTTGCAAAGTAATAACCGAATTTCAAACGATTCCTTTGTTATTTTACTAATATGTTTTAGAATTGAAAATTCAAAAAGTTATGGTGATATATAAATGGTTGAATTTCGATTTGATTACTATATTATTTTATTCATTTACTACTAAGTTTTATAATTGAAAATTCGAAAGGTCATGGTGATATATGAATGGTCGAATTTCAATTCGATTACCTTATTGTTATATTCATTTCACTTATGTTTTAGAATTGAGAATTTAGAAAGTTATTGTGGTACATGAACACTCGATTTACAATTCGTTTCTACAATTCATTGTTAAGTTTAATATTTATTCCATATGATTATTCAATAATTTCTTAGGTTTCGTTTGTTGAATGTGAAAACTAATGACGTCTCATGGGAATTCCAATTACGATTTCAAATTTTGTTTCATATGATTTCTTTTCTTTACTTGTTTCATTGATGTATCTATTAGTCGTTTTTATACTTACGTCCAAAGTCACGCAAATTCCTCACGTTTCGTATCACGCCTTCTTGTTTTCCTAGTTGTCGCACTCAACCGGCGAAATGACAATCCAAGTTATCAAGCAAATGGTCTCCGTGATCCCGATCACTCCACGTTTATCCACACCCACCTCCATCGCTATAGTAAATTCAAATTTAATCAATTTTAATGATATAAACTCGTTTCTCCATCATCTTAAAGCTTAATCATGTCTCATTACGCGTATTAACATCCCCAACGTTCGGATTTAAACCCTAAACCGCCGGATAATAATAAAAGTTTCATTAACTCGATTTAATCACCCAACGGATCAATTGAGGCTATAAATAGCACCCTAATCACCTTCTAAATGTGCTATAAACATAAAAATATAACAAAAAACTCTCTAATATCATTGATTAATTCTTCCAAGTTCTGTTCCGGCCAACTCATCGTTCACCCACTTTCCGACACAATCTAAGGTAATTGTTACATGGTTATGATTCGTTTTAACCCGGCAAACAAAACCCCTAATCTAAATCAATCAAACATGGAATGAATATGGAGAATTGAAAGCCTAGGGTTTATGTGAAGAATATGAAGATTGGGTTTCTATTTATAATTAATAGTTTTGCATCTTTAACACTAAAAGCTGTTTGGTCCAGTAGTTGGGTATGCTTTGTGTGGTCATGGAGACCCGGGTTCGAACCCGGGTCATAGCAGATCCTTTCATTTATTTTTTTAACTGTTTTATTAATTATAGAGTTAAGTGCCATTTTAGTACCTGTGGTTTGACGAACTACGCAACTTTAGTACCTATTCTTTATATTATGCAATGGCTACCTCAATTTCAAAAAATTGCATTTTTAGTACTTTTTTTCTAACCCCGTCTATTTTTTCCGCTAAGTCAGGGATAATTTGGTAACTTCGTTATTTTCTTTGTTTTTTCTTTTCTTTTAAACGCTTATATCTTCTAAACCCTAGATCCTTAAATCATAACATAAAAATCCAAATCCTAAATCCCCAAACCCTTTCTCCATATCATCATAGGGTTTGAATTTTTACGATATTTGGGGCTTTATGATCTGGATTTTGATGTTATGATTTGGGGATCTAGGGTTTAGAAGATATAAGCGTTTAAAAGAAAAGAAAAAAACAAAGAAAGTCACGAAGTTACCAAACTATCCTAGACTTAACGGAAAAAATTGATGGGGTTAGAAAAAAAAGTACTAAAAATGAAAGTTTTTTGAAACTGAGGTAGCCATTTGCACAAAATAAAGAATAGGTACTAAAGTTGCGTAGTTGGCTAAACCACATGTACTAAAATGACACTTAACTCTAGATTATAAATAAACCAATTATATATTTACAAAATCATACAAAATAAATAAAATTAGTTTTATAGTTAAATAAAAGATGTTTTGATTTCCGTTAACAATTTTCGTTCAAGAATCAGCTTTTACAAACCCAAACCGCTTGTTAAAACTCGGGAAATAAATATATAAATATACAATCTCGTTGTGAACTTTATAAATTCCAAACACCAACATAATTTTTCTCTAACTAAAAGTCCGTTAACAACCCATAACTCATAAATGTTATAAATCTCAAACCCGTCAAGTTCGTTTAAAAACTAGTTTAACTTATATATATAGATATATGCTTGTATATATATTTTCGTTTGTTAAACCTTAAAATTCATTAACATATTCGGTTTTCAAAATAAAATATATCGTTGACACCAATATTTCTGTAACCCTTAAAATATTCGAACACGATATTAATCTTATAACTAATATTAAAATAATAATTTGTTAATAATTTGTTAATGTACAAGATAATATTATAATATCCAACTCTATAATAAAATATACATTCAACACTTCAAAATCCCGACAACCCGAGTTATCTACTTGTTATAAGACGTCAGTTAATATTAATTTTGTACTTTTAATTCTAGTTCGTGACGTGCAATTGCTTCGGTTTCATTTATGCACTTTTGGTTTTATTTCAAGTTTGTCTTCAACTTCAAGGTGAGTTTCTCACACCCCCTTTTTACTCTTTTATTACTTTTGGGGGTAGAATATATATCATATCAACAATTCAATTTCGTTTATTCATTATTTACAAACTACAATTCGCTACATGGACTTGTGTGTTTACTTGTTACTTGCTACAAATTACTTGCTCATGGATTACTTCTAGATAGTATGATCATACACCCCCCTTTGCGCTCAATACATTTGTTGGTATGAGTGGAAAAGGGCCTCATTATCCGAGTACGTTGGTGCACAATCCCCACTGGAAAGGACCTTACTTGCGCTTATCTGAGTACGCTGGTGCACAATCCCAGTTGGAAAGGACCTTACTTGTTCATTTACACTTGTTCATGGAATTGTAGATTTTTTTGTACTTATATCAAAATTTTTGTGAACTCACCAACTATTTATTTAGTTGACATTATTTTATATATATGCTACAGGTACCTTATTTAGAGAATGATGCCGTGACGAGGACACTAGAACTTAGGTTATATTAATAAATGGAAAAGTTGTTAATTGTTCTTGTATTTCCCTTGTCTTTCTTGTTACATAACTTGTGTACTTGATGCTTTGGAATGAATTAATGATAATATTGTCACTTAATAGTGTCACATGTGTTTTGGGAAATTTGTACGTCACACCCAGGCGTTTCCGCTTTAGCCGGGGTGTTACACCTATGGTTGTTGTTTGATAGCATGCATAATCTTATTTGGATCTTGCATTGGGTTTAACATAAACGGGTTTATGTGTATTGGTAAAACAAGATTTAAAACTTTTATTTCCGCTGCGTTTTCCTTATAAATTGGTTTATTTGGTCTTTGATAATCTTGCTAAAACCCAACATTAATAATCCACTCAAATTTATTCTGGGCTAAATGTCCCCAATACTTGGGCCACACAAAATTTGGCCTATTGCCCTTAAAATTTAAAAGCCCACAAAATAAATATGTAGCACAAAAAGAAAACACACCCTTCAAACCTGTCTTCTAAAAAAATGAGGATGACAGTTGTTTTAGGTTGAATTTTTCTGTCACAAAAGATAAAGACAAAGGCACAACTTGTTCCTTCCTTAGAGGCACAATCAAAGAAAAACAAAAGAAGGATTACTTCCTGATCAGCGACTCAATCAAGTAAAAAAAAACAACGAAAAACTTTCTATCAGGAATCAAGCAATATGGTGGTGATGCGGTGGACCTGCTTTCGAACAATAACAAAACCTTCAATCGTCGATGGGTTATGACCAAGATGAAATTAGGGTGGTGGCGGAGGTAGTCTGCCTACGGAACCCTAAACGAACTATTTTCCTCCTTCGTATATACTTCAGATCGATTGACTTGGACGGTGTTCTTTGTTTGATCCGAACCTAAGCTCTGATACCACTTGTTAGGATTAAGCACACACACGAACCGAACACAAACACGAAAGCAATAAACAAAAACAAGGATTTAACATGGTTCAGTCTAAACTGACCTACGTCCACGGGTGGCAACTAGGTATTCTTTATTTAGTATCAAAAGATAACAAATACATAATGTCAAATTGATAGAGATACGACTAGGGTTTGTATCTTATTAAACAAGAAACCCGAACTAGGCCGGGCTTCGGTCTAGCCACCCTACACCCGTCTGCCCTTTGGACTTCAAATAATAAACCGGGCCAACAAGGCCTACGAACTTAACAATATCCACTGGAGAGACTTTTACAGCTGGAATACTGGTTTTCTTAATCCACTGTCGACCTAGAGTTGTAACTGAAACACGACCTGTGCTCCCACTATCACGATGTCCTTCGACTGATTTAACCTTCCTAGCTCGTACACCCTGAATCTTCACTTTGGCTCTGGTTTTGTTACTTGCAAAACGAACCTTCTTCTGCCCACGAGACTTTGTGAACCGGACTTTTTCTTTCACCAAAACTGGATCCACTCCTTTCGATGACATATCAACCATATACAACGAACCCATTTTCTTGCCACGAGCAACCATGAGATTCCATTTTACTACTTTTCACTGCCCATTCTCGAACTTAACATCGTGCCCCTGGTCATCCAACTGCCCAACTGAAATCAAACGTTTCTTCAAACTTGGAATAACCCTAACATCTTTCAAAGTACAGGAAGTACCAGTTGAATTGATCAAATCAAAATCTCCCATATCCGTAACCTCTAAAATATCATCGTTCGCAAGTCGAACCTTTCCAAAATCCCCAAACTTTAGATTCTTCATCATTTCACTACAGTAAGTGGCATGAAACGTTGCACCAGAATCCATCACCCAAGCATCAGCGTTACTCTCAACACTGCAAACTAAAGCCTCATCACTAGTGACACCATTATCTGTGTCGTCTTATGTAACGTGTACTTCTTTTTTACCATTCAGACACTGATTCCTGAAGTGTCCATTCTCTTTACAACCCCAACATTCAATATATTTACGAGTCCTAGACTAACTCCTCTTCCTGCTCCCACTGCCTCGTTGTTTTCCCCTACCTCTGCCTTCTGTGACTAACATATTGCCATATGATTCACCTGAACTTCTACGTCTTGAATCGTCTCTAAGAATCAAATCCCGAATCCCATCAAAAGTAATTTTTGTAGATGAACTACAAACCGCAGTCATTGTTTGCGACCAACTGTCAGGTAAAGAGGATAACAACAAAAGACCTTGAACTTCTTCATAAAACTTTATGTCGATGACACTAAGAGGGACATAATCGACTTTATTCACTGCCGAAGGCTTCACATACATGTTAGATAGTGCCTCCATCATACCACAGGCTGTAGTTTCTTTTCATGATGTTACACACCACATCTTCCGACAACGAAAGTGTAATACAAGCCCTAGCTTTATTTTCTAACTTCTTCCACTCTGCTTCTGACAACTTTTCTGGTTTTTCATCCTCAAGCACTATATCCAAGTCTTTCTAACAAAGTAGCGCCTCAATATGCATCTTCCACCAACCAAACTTAGGTCCATCAAATTTCTGTATCAAAGCCTTTCCGTCTTCTGCCATGAAAATGACTAAAACGAAAACCTAGATAAAAAATAGAGACAGACTAAACAATAGCACGGGCCTAAACTTAACGACTGTTCTACTGAACTCTGTTAAAAAATCAACCTATTTAAACGCAGGGGAATAACGAATTGAAAATCAGGAACTGAATCATTAAGCTGAAACGATAAAACCTGACAAACGCAGTTGGTAGTGGTTCTCAAGAGAAATTCATGACCAAATTCTTTCTGCCATCTAAATCCGCTCTACTCCGTGAGGAGTTTTATTCCTTCTGCATGAGGTCCGACAAGTCTTTCAGGGAAGTTTGGGAATGATTCAAGGACCTCCTTCTTAGTTGTCCTCATCATGGTTTAGATAAGTGGATGCTCATCGAGAAATTCTACAATGGAGCCACACAACACGTGAGAGTGATGTTCAACCAGATTGCCAATGGGAACCTCCATAAGAATAAAGATCTCGATGAGTGCGCCATCCTATTTGATGATCTAGCAGCGAGCTACGAGGGGCAGAAATTCCTCCACATAATCGAGAGGAGTACTTCAGGATGATTCGAACACTAGCATACAGGCGCAGATATTTGAAAAAACTCATTAGAGATCTTACCGTTAAGAGCATCGCTGATGTGATGTGAAATACACATTTTTCCTTGCTAGTTTCTATGTTTTTTTACGCTTAAACGTTAACGAATATCAATTGTTTTTGCGTGAATTTACATATTTTTGTATGTGATAGGTCCCATGTTGAATAAAGCAAGAAAATGAGTTAAATGAAAAAAATCAGCTAAAACGGGGATTAGATGAAGCCGGTACGCACAAACGAAGTTTAAACGAGTCGAAAAACGAGAATCAGACACATAAATGGCCTGGCCGCACTGCGCGACTAGGTGGTCCTTCATGGCCACGTGTGTTGGCGCCCTAGGATGTCACCTCATCTGCCAAAGTCACCCAGCCCATCTATTTTGTCCTATATGAGCCGGTTGGACCAGATTTTAGTATTTTAACTTGTTTAACAAGTTTATAACATATATATATATATATATATATATATATATATATATATATATATACTAGTAGAAACCCGCGCGATGCGGCGGGATCTGAAAACGACTTCCTATACAACAATACAAGTAAAACAATTTCTTGAATCAACCAATTCACTTTAAAGTTGATAACTCCTTATAACAACACATAAAACATAAAAGAACTAAGATTACACAACATAATGTAAGTTTTTATAAAATACAAGAGCTCTTGAACAAATAGCAAGACTTCTGCAAATCACACGTCATAAAAACCTCATATAGTCATATTAGACATTGACTTGTTGCAGCAAGTAGCAACCACCATCTTTCTTTTTCTGATTTTGATTTTCTAACTCCCTTTCATGACCTATAAAATATAAACATTCCAAAACATCAAACACAGGTGAAACAGTTTACAAAAATTAAACATTTGCAATCTGGTAATGAAAGGGAAAATTACCATACGTGTATGAATATGCTCATCCAGTCCATCCTTTAAGAGACACCTCTGAATCAAATATAAACATAATGAGCAACTAATATCACACATAATATGATTGAAAAACTTAGTCTAATTAGCTTAGTTATGTATGTTTCAGTAGTAACTAATCATCATGTTATACTGTTTGAAACCAGGAAAAAAAAGGCAAAAAAAATTCTTTTTCATAGAGCGTCATCCACGTGTGTATGATACTATTCGGTTTCGAGTCGTGTTTGGTCAAGTTTTTCGGGTTAATGTTAAGTTAGACCTGCCACCCAACGAACACGAGTACACGACCCATCTAATAATACCTTTTTACTTAAAAAAAGACTAAAAAAGAAAAAAAGAAAAAAAAGAGATTTAGGTGATACCTTTGAAAATGTTGTGCCTTAGCTTTGACCAGATTGATTTTGTAAAGTTGCCTCCAACTAATATTCTTCCATAACCACTCTCACTCCGTTTTAGCTATGAAAAGAGCTTGTTGCTTTGTACTTCTTCTAAACAATGCAAAATAACTAACAATAATTGTTTTTATTGGTCAATAAATAAAATACAAAAACTAACCTATGCACTTCAGTACCAGATCTTGGTGCGACAGCATCTTGACCAAATTGCCCATGGAATCAATGTTCTGTTTGACCTGTATTCCGCTGACGAAGATACTCTTTCTTTTAGTTTTTAATAATAGATATATTTTCACTCGTGGAGTTATTATCTATCACATTTGGTTTTAAATATGCAATTTATCAATAGTCAAATTAACAAATTATAAACTTAAAATTATGTTTTCTAAACTAAAATAACATAAAGTAAACATGTCAACCCAACCCACATTTGAACAACCCATACAACAAATGACCCATTGCCCAACCGAACCAACCAGAAACAACCCAGCCTATTTTGCCATCTCCAGCATGATCATAAAAATTTTAGTTTCTTGTCACGATCCAACTGAAGCAGAACCATGGCAGGTTCAAGCTCAAACTAAAACCAGCTGGCTTGACTCATTTATTTTAACAAACTGAAAAGTCAAAGTCGAGCCAACTCATGGCCCGTCGAGCAAGCTAGCAAATTTCTTATTTCATTTATACTAACTAATCATCTTTATAACCAAGTTCCAATGTCATGATATCCGCGGTACCTGTTCCAACTGTGATCGATATAAGAAAATGGAATCAACAGCGTCGATATATATTTTCTTCTAAAGCTCCTGACAAAATGAAATCCCAACACAATTAACTAAAAAACAATTATAAAGCAAAAGTAATGTTTATAAACAAAATATTTACGTACAGGTTTATAATTTTTTTTTTCACTCAACATTTCATCAAACAAATGCCATGTATTCTTTATTTTAAGGAATATTGGTTTTTAATACTCCCAACTTTCCCTCATTGGTAGATAACACTCTCAACTTTTGATTTATCGCCTACCACTCCCAACTTTTACCATATCTTCTTATACCACTCCCCGTCTAAAGGAACACTAACCTCGTTAATGTTTGGACTAAAAATGTCATTCAAATTAGTTGATGGGGTAAAACAGAAATTTTATTTATATAAACACATTCTGTAATATATAAATATATATATATATAAACACACCCTCTCTCTCTCTCCTCTCTCTCTCTCCGCAATCCCACCACCACCATCAACAACCCACCACCTCCACTTTTAATTTACCGTCATCGACCACCATAACCGCCACCGCTAACCCTCTCCACCATTATTAACACCATCACTGTAACCATCACCCTCATCATCTATAACGAAATGCACCTCAAATTAACGCATCAGTTGAACTTGAATCACACCTTAATATAATCAAATCAAAGGCAATGGACCAAATCACATCTTAATCGGACCAAATCGAACCTGAATTAAGGTCGCCGGTAACTCTATATCATGTTTTTGAACGACGTTTTTCTTTTCCAGCGATGGTTGTTGATGTAGCCGGACGATGGTTCCCCACTGTCAGCATCACCCTCCACCACTAACACTGCATCCACCTTTAGAAACTAGCACCGTCGTTGTCAGATCTGTAAACTCAATCCAAGAACCCGTCTCAGATTTGTTGGGGTTAGGGTTCCGATGAGGCTTGGTGGCAGCGTTTGATTTCCGACGAAAGTGAAGGTGGAGGTGGTGGGTTCCGATGAGACCTGGTGGCAGCCGTTTTATTTCCGGCAAAAGTGAAGATGGAGGGGGTGGGTTCTTGGATTGATTTTCGGCAGAGTGTAGGAGAGAGAGAGAGAGAGAGTGTGTGTTTATATAAATAAAATTTTTGTTTTACCCCCTCAACTAATTTGAATGACATTTTTAGTCCAAAACATTAATGAGGTTAGTGTTCCTTTAGACGGGGAGTGGTATAAGAAAATATGGTAAAAGTTGGGAGTGGTAGGCGTCAAATCGAAAGTTGGGAGTGTTATCTACCAATGAGGGAAAGTTGAGAGTATTAAAAACCAATATCCCTTATTTTAATTACCTTGTGGTTTTCTTGGGCGAATTTCATCTCGAATGTTCCCCTCCAATCCAACCATGACCCTATATAAATCAAACTACATAAATAAATAATTTTAACGTAAAAACCAAACCAATACCTTTTTAAAATGGCCCTGGCATGAACCAAACATACACCATTATAAAACGACCCATTATTTATTTTGAACAATCTTTTTCAGATTCAAACATTTCAAGCCCAAATTTGAACAAAACACCATGCCATAAAGATAGTCACACTAAAACTAAAATCAACTAAATCAAAGAAACCAAAAACTAACCAAATACATTTCAAGTTTTTAGGTAAATATGATAACAAAAAAGCAATGAAAAAAGTCCAGCAAACTTTAGCTTCCAATAGCTAAATAGCTATTTGAAACAAATATCATCTTAAACTACTACTCCAACATAAAGGACCAACAAATCATATTTGACCCAGAATTATACTATGCAAACTTTATTACCTTATCCGAATCTAAAAGTTTGACCAAGTGGTCAAACCTGATCAAAACACCCCTCGAATATTTTATTTTCTAAATTGCCCTTTATTAATTTAATCTTTTATTTTTTGAAAAATTCCCATCATGCCCCTCGTTCTACATCTCACTTTCGTACTACTTAACTTTTGATCTCTTTGTTGACTTTTAGTTATCTGTCTTTGACTCAAAAGAGAGTCAATAGAACCAAAAAAAAAAAAAGATTAAAATAAACACATCGTATGTATGGATTTCCCACCACTGAATGGTTTTGACCCAGTTGACCTTATCTTTTTAAGCTATAGTAAACAAAAGTAAAAGATTAAGAAAGAGTAAAATTGGCAATCACCTCGTATCAAAGTATTTGACTCATCATCAAGATTAACCCATGAACGTTTAGATTTCCTCTCCTCTAGTACAAGCCGGTCAGGACCATAACCTAAGAGTTTAATTCAGTCTGTCAAAATAAATTATACATATTTCAAAAACAAATATGGTTGCAGGTTCGTCATTTACTAATAGATGTGTCAGTTTGTCTTAATGGATCCATCCAACTGTGTAATATTATTTTTGAACCATATTATTTTGTAATAAAAAATGAATTAAGATGAAAAAAAGTATTTTGGTCAAAATGTCTTCTGGTGAAACCAACAATTTTGTAGGAATCTATCAGTTTTGAGAAAAAAACACAGTATATCTGACTTAAATAACATATAAAAACTTGAACTCGGTTATTAGATGTTAAATAGAATGAACAAAAGCCAACCTGTTCATGAACCAAAAGGTCAGCTTTTACAAAAACATGAAACCAAATCTTTAGCCTGGTTTGTCCGGTTCCAATAATAACCAAAAATAAATGAAAATACGCTTTTACAAAAACATGTAACCAAACTGTCGGTCCGGTTTGTTCGGTTCCAATAATAACCAAAAATAAGTGGTTTTCAAGCCGAATTACATATCATATCTTTTTATTATAAAGATTACTTGAAAATGTCATTCATTCTCGTTGAGGTTCATCTTATGAGAAAATATTTTACCTTTGATTGAAAAAGCCTAAAATTAACCGAACCAACCCATTTACTACTTGAACCGTAAACCAACAATTACTTTGTAAGCAATCTGCAGCCAATTAATTCAAATTATTCAAGACCTACAGTTTGACTAATAAAAGTCATTGATTGTCAGCAAATTACCCCTAGTACCTATGTTGCAACCGTAGTTGGAACACCTATGCACATAAAACTACTAAGAGCATTCGAATTTCATTCAATATATGTATCTTTATAATTTAATTAAAAAAATTGATTCCTTAGTTTAACTTTTATAGACCTCTCACATGACACTATTGTTCAATGACCCTCCTGGGACAACAAAATTTTTGCATGATAAACTTAAGTGCTTATAAGGCTTAATTATCAATTAATATATGTTGCAGCAAGACTAATTATTTAAAACTAAACCGAATTTATGTGTTTTTAATTTTTAGTTTTGAATTTTAAGTAACTTATAATAATTTATAAATTATAATCAATTAATCACTAACAAAAAGAATTAGGTTGAATATATTGTTGTATGGGATTCCACATTACATGTACCACCCATTTCAAATTGAAGTAGCATCTTTATAAACTTAGAATTAGAAGTAATACCAAAAATCATGCACATACGATTGTAAGTTTGCCTCATTCCCCCAAGAAAGAAGTGTCCTGGATAGCTCGTTGTATGACAAATCACTACATAAAAAATATATAAAAATTAGAAAAATACATAAAAATTTTCATAAACACACAGTTCACTTACATATTGCAAAGAGTTGAGTTGTTTACATCTAAAAGGGTGTCATTTAAGCTATTGTTTCCAAGAAACCTGAGAATGATGACATTTGCATTTAGATTTTGGATGCTATATGAATGTCAAAAATTCAGCGCCAACTATTTTACTCAACATTGAGACTAATTCAAACTCATCAGTATAAGTGTGTAGCCAATGTTGTAGGCCTTTTAAACAAGGTTTGAGTGGCTTTCAAACCGTTTGTTGTCCGGCCAGTTGACTCTTAAACCTTCATCAAAGATTTTTTTAATTAACACATAAGAAAACATACACTCAGTTGGTATATACCATAAGCAACTTCTACAGTTCCATACGTCAGAAACTTGAAAAGACATCTAAAGAATTTTAGAACATGACTAAAAAAAATTATTCTCTAAAATTTAAAATAGGTTTTTAAACCATATACATTCAATTACGTGACCATACTAAGAAAATTCAAAAATAGGTGACTTTTTTCGAAAAACTCCAATACATCTGTAGAGATACAGTTGGGTTAACAACCCCAAATATATGGCAGTTTTTTCCCACTATTCTTTTTCTAGCTTGAACCCCTGTTTATCAAAGATTAAATCTTTTTACTCATTTTACTTAAGAAAATACTACTATTAAAAAATATAATTCTTCAAGCTTACCCCCGACCTGACCTGTTTCAAACCTTAAAAAAATAACTTGTTTAGACCCATAGCCAAATAACCAATCCCGTTCCTTTCTAGCACTTGTATCAGCTGCAGACAAGAGTAATAATAATAACAATAATGCATATAAAATGTTTACCTTTAGCTAGTGAAACTGAATTCTTATGGTTTATAGTCCATCTAGAAACCCAAAAGGGCTGCAATTAAGGCATCTCACGCTGCTATAGAAAGCACTCAAAATAGACCAAAAACAAATAACACATAAAAGAATTGGAAACTTACACTTTACTAAAGAGATTTGCTTTCCCATACCTTCAATCGAAGAACCAAACAAACAAATAGATAATTGTCCATCAAAATCTAAAAATCAACATGACAAAAACATCAATAGCTTGCCCTATTAGCACAGTTAAAAACACTTAAAACCAATCGAACAAATTAAATATGAACCTGTAGATCTGAAGTAATTCGTCCAAGACATTGTTGTCAAATTAACCATAAACATCAATTGTAGGATTTATAGGGTTGCGATAGGCTGACGACTACGGGAGAGCAGAGAAGATAAGCAAGACCGACGATAAGACAACAGCTTCGGTTAATGCTATTTGAAATTCAAATCATCTGGTGTTTTCTTTTGAAAGAGCTGCGTTTCTTAAGAGGGGTAGTAAACACTTGTACACAATGCATAAAGGCTTGTAAAACTCTTAAAATTAAGAGTTTTGGTCAAATGACCGTTTTATCCTTCCTATATGTATTTTAATATAGTATATATATATATATATAATAAAACCTAGAATGATTTTATTAACATACCAGCCGTCCAAGAAGGGTTTAGAGAGCATAACTAAGGTGGAGCAGGTCTCGGTTCGTAGTTTGATCCATTATTTGTCGGTTTTCGAATTATTAATGATTGTAAGTTCGTTTTGAGTTTTTAAACCACAAGACAAGTTTTAATCAGTTGTTTATGAACATGTTTATTAGTTATATCATTATTATCTTCTTTTTGTTTAATATGAGTGGCTAAACTTGTTTGAATCACTTAGGTTTGATGTTTAACGGATAATATAAACTAGTTTAGGGTGCTTAACAAGTGGTTGATTGTTTTTCTATTGTCAGAGTTCATAATTTGTGATTTAATCCCGTTTATATCTGCTGCCATAGATTTATCTTAGGTTGCATGAGCCCCGTGTGATTGATTATTTCATAAATTAGTTTTGTGTGGTCGTTAATTGCATAGTTCGGTTAATATTTTGTGCGTTGATTGGTTGTGATAGACGTATCATTAGGGTTTGTGTTGCATAGATCATTAAAATTAGTAGGTTAACCACCTTTGAGTTGGACCAAAATCTTAGGTGTCGACTTAGAGAGTACTGTAGCTTAAAAGTTAATTAGACGTCGTTAGGGTTTTCTGGTAAAACCGATTGTAGGGACCCAGTTACCTTAACCTCTACTATGTTAGCTCATATTTAGAACCTTGGTTTCAACCACGTGTTAGCATCCAAGCCATCCTACAACCGTTAGATCATCCTACCTAGGTGATTCGCTTTCTCATTACTGTTACATCCCGTTAAGTTTTTCAGTTAGTTTCGTTAAGTTAAGTTAATTAGTTTACAATAATTAATATAAAATCAATTAAATATTAAGATAGGACTTGGTTTAGGGTTTATAATCTGAGCCGTTCTCACGTGTCTTCGAGTTCGATATCCGGACTTTCCTTGTCTTTGCTACACGCGACTGGTACACTTGTCGTTTGTGTGAACGAGGATAAATTGTTTGGTTTTTAAAGCTTAGTTGCGATTCGTGATTATATATATATATATATATATATATATATATATATATATATATATATATATATTCGCACATCAAGTTTTTGGCGAAGTTGCCGGGGACACGGTTTGAGGCGATTAGAGAACGACCCGAGTTTGGGGACTTACCTGTTTTCTTTTTTACCTGTTTATTTTTTTATTTTTTTTAGTTTAATTTTAGCCTAGTTGATTTTAGTTTTTCTTTTTAGTCGTATGCGTCATACCCGCTCACAAGGACCACCGAAGCTTGAAACGTTTGACAATACAGATAAAGTCCAGCCTGAGAGAGAGTGTTTTATTTCACCGACAGGTTCTGATTCTTCTCCTTCCGCATCTTCTAGGAATAGGAACATGGGTGACCAACCGCCTAGGAGAGTAGTAGCTGACTATGGTAGGCCGACTCCGAATCCTCATTCTAGTATCACTTTACCGGATGGTGCTGCCACTGGCAATTTGTCCATTCCTGCCTACGTCATGCAATTCATCAAGATCGCACTCCAATTCCAAGGGCTAGAGAGTGAAGATCCTTCAAACCACATCGACATGTTTGTTTAAATCTGCGAAACTTTCAATATCGGAAACATGAACGATGAAGCCCAATATCTCCGTCTTTTTCCCTTGACACTTGTCGGCAAAGCCTACAAATGGCTTAAGTCACTACCTGCTGGATCCATCACCACTTGGGCAGACATTCAAGAGAAATTCATGACCAAATTTTTTCCGTAATAAAAATCCGCTCGACTCTGTGAGGAGATTTGTTCCTTCCGCATGAGGTTCGATGAGTCTTTCGAGGAAGTTTGGGAAAGATTCAAGGTTCTCCTTCTTAGCTGTCCGCATCATGATTTAGATAAGTGGATGCTCATCGAGAAATTCTACAATGGAGCCACACAGCACACGAGAGAGATGTTGAACTAGACGGCTAATGGGAACCTCCTCAAGAACAAAGATACCAACGAGCTACGAGGGGCACGGGGTTAGAAATTCTTCCACATCATCGAGAGGAGTACTTCAGGTCGATTCGAACACTAGCATGCAGGCGCAGATTGATGCTTTGAATAAACTCGTTAGAAATCTTACCGTAAAGAGCGTCGCAAAGTGTGAGGTTTTCCGATGGGGTCACGACACCATTGACTATCCTGCTAAGCCGGGTAGCCATCAGGAGGAGGTTTACTTCATCAGTAACTCCTGAAGATATCAAAACCCCGCCTTCGGTGAGAACACTGGCTGGTGAAATCAGAATAACTAGGGGGACAAGCCAGTGGCTACCAAGCCCAATACCAAAACCAGCATCGAGAGAATCTATTCGGGCAGGGGAGTTCAGGTTAAGAGAGTTCGGAACAAGTGGGGAGAGTAGAAGAAAGCCTCATTGGAGGAGATGATGGTTGATCTGCTGAAGCGATATGAGTGGAACTGAGTGACAAATGAGGCGAAATTTTCAAAACACGATTTTGTGTTGCAGAACCAAGCCACATCTCTAGCTAATCTTGAGCGTCACGTCAGAGAGATTGAAGTTATTGAAGGTGCTGAAAGAGCACAAGGAGATGATAGCATAGAAGATTATCGACATTAAAAGGATTAATCCCTTGTTCTGCATTCATAAAATCCTCATGGAGGATAGTTTCAAATATGTCGTTCAGCCTCAACAAAGGCTTAATCCGAAAATGCTAAAGGTCGTTAAGAAAGAAATCATCAAGCTCATTTATGCTAGAATCATTTTTCCCATCTCTGATAGCCTTGGGTGAGTCCGGTCCATGTGGTTCCCAAGAAGGGTGGCATGACTATCATCACCATTGAAAGGAATGCGCTTATTCCCACTAGGATCGTGACCGGTTGGAGAGTCTGCATCGACTACCGCAGACTGAACGATGCCACTAGGAAATATCACTTTCCTCTACCCTTCATTGATCAGAAGCTTGAGCGTTTGGTGGGTCAGCAGTACTACTGTTTTCTGGATGGTTACTCCGGGTATTTCCAAATCCCGATCTTTCTCGATGATAAGGAGAAAACCACATTCACCTGCCCCTGCGGCACGTTTGCCTATAAACGCATGCCCTTTGGACTTTGTAACGCTCCAGCTACTTTCCAACGATGTATCATGGAGATCTTTCACGACATGATCGAGGATTCCAAAGAGGTTCTCATGGACGATTTTTCTGTCTATGGGAATTGTTTCGATCATTGTCTCTCCAACCTTGATAGAATGATGGCTCCTTGCATCGAGACCAACCTATTACTCAACTGGGAGAAATGTCACTTCATGGTACGCAAGGGAATCATTCTAGGACATAGGATATTGAGTTTGATATTGAGATCCGTGACAAAAAGAGGGTCGAGAATGTGGCAGCCGATTATCTTTCGCGTCTAGAGGGAGCGGAGTTAGGAGATTCGGGTGTCAGGATCGATGACCAATTTCTGACAGAGAGCCTCATGTTTCTTACAGCGCAGGAGGAGGGTTTTCCATGGTATGCTGACTTCGCAAACTATCTTATGGGTGAGTACCTCCCAAAGATGCCTTACCGGCAACAGAAGAAATTATTTGCTGATGTTAAGTTCTACCTATGGGACGAACCGTATCTTTTTTGTATCGGTGCTAATCAGCTGATTAGGAGGTATGTTGAATCTAAGGAGGTATGGCAGATTCTGAGCCATTGTCATGTAGGACCGAAAGGAGGTCACCACGGTGCGAGTTCGACTGCGAAGAAGGTGTTTGATTCTGGTTTTTATTGGCCTTTGATTTTTAAGGACGCACATGCGTTTGTGAGGAGTTCTGATCGTTGCCAGCGTCTCGGTAACATCTCGTCGCGAAATGAAATGCCCCAAAATGCTATTCAGGTTTGTGAAGTTTTCAAAGTGTGAGACATTGATTTCATGGGACCGTTTCCATCTTAGCGTGGGAACACGTACATACTTATGGCCTTTGATTATGTTTCAAAATGGGTTGAGGCCAATGCTTTACCCACAAATGATACCCGAGTTGTAGTCCAATTTCTTAAGAGTCTTTTTGCTCTTTTTGGTGTCCCAAAAGCCTTGATGAGTGATCGAGGTACTCACTTCTACAATGTGCAGATGGAGAAGGCGTTGCAACGCTATGGGGTCACCCATTGGCTTGCGACTGCCTACCACCCACAGACTAGTGGGCACGTGGAAGTGAGTAATTGGGGAATCAAACATATTCTTGAGAAAACGGTTGGTTCGAATCGTCGGGGTTGGAAGACGCTTTGTGGGCCTTCCGTACAGCCTACAAAACTCCGACCGGTTCCATGCTGTTTCGGAAGATTCCTGTTGTCTTCCTACTGAGTTGGAGCATTGTGCTTCATGGGCCCTCCAAAACGTCACTCTTGATTTGTCTACCACGAAAAGCACTCGGTTCCACCAGTTGCACGAGTTAGAGGAGCTCAGGGATCACGCGTATGCACAGTCGTTTAGATATAAGGAGCGAACGAAGGAATTGCATGATAGAAAGTTGAAGGGTAATAAGCAGTTCAAGTGTGAGGATCTGGTTATATTGTATAACTCCCGGTTGAAGTTATTTCCAGAAAGTTGAAATCCCGATGGTTAGGACCGTTCACAGTCACTGAGGTATTCTCGTATGGCACTATTGAAATACAAGATAAGAGCGGGAAGTTTAAGGTGAATGGTCACAGGTTGAAGCACTACATAGGCGCGCCGGTTGCTGGTCAGACAGTCGAGTTGTTCTACCTTGACTCACTCACGGAGACGTAGACGTGTTAGATGCATCACTCGGTAGACAGCCCGAGTTGTAGAGTGTGCATTATGATTTTGTTTATTATCTTATTTATTTATTGGTAGTCATAATATATATATATTTTAATAAAATTAAAAAAATATACAAAAACACAAAGATATGTTTATTTCTTATGTTCTCTTATCTGTTTTGTACGCCGCTACATGCGAGCGAGTTTGAGTTATTGTAGGTATTATTATGTGCATGGTAGGTCTGATGGCTTTTTGGAACAAGTTCTCCCGAGGTTGCGGCCGCAAATGAATGTTATACGGTCGTTCGATTATACACAGTTGGTGAAGATTCTGCATATAAACCAGGTGAGTAACCTGTTCTCTGCTTTATTCTTGAAAATTTTAAGTTCTATTTTTATTTTATTTTTCTTTTGCTTCCTTGTTCTCATCGAGGACGATTTCATTCTAAGTGTGGGAATGAGAGTTTATTTTACTTAGTTGTAGTAAATAATAATAATAATAGTAATAATAATAATAATAATAATAATATTTTTGCACTCTTTCGCTTAAAAATATGTCGGTTACTTAAATTTGAGGGACATATACTTGTATATGTTTGGTCATGTTATCTATTTGTAGACATACGAGATAGCCATTTACCCGAAAACTGAAAGTGATTGGGGCGACTAAATTCAAAAAAAAAAATGTTTTAAAAAATGTCCTTGAAATTTGGTTTTATTCTACGTTAAGCATGAAATGATATTATTACCGTTGTGTTAACAGGCTCTCAGAACTTTTGAAAAATATAATAATAATAAAAGAAGAGATGGTTTGCATATCTGATTTGGGATGTGTCGGTAGGCCCAACTAGCTTTGATAGTCCTCTTTGGCATATTTAATTTACTTAATAATTTGAGAACGGTGAAACCGAATTTCGATGCTTAGGCCGGATTACCATAATCTAATAACTTCGAGATGGTAAGACTTAGATGCACTCAAACCAGCACACTACCACAATGTCCATCTTTTTACGAGCTTAGAAAATAGTTATATTTATTTAGGTGAAAAAAAAACTTGCAAAAGCATGAAAAAAAAGGAAAAGAAAGCAAAATTAAAAGATGCAAAAAAAGCATCCAAAAATAGTAAAAGAGGCCAAAGATGCACATACTAGACGGGGCTGAGAGTTTACGCGTTGCTAAGGGGATAGTGACTCTGAGGTTATCTCTATTGGGGATCGAGGTTCCTAGTCAATAAATATCAAATTAGACATTTATAGGACAAAGTCCAATAATATTTAGGAATAGCTCGTATGGCCTCCACATGACCATTCATCCGTCAAATTTCACCGAGTGCATCCACTTAGTACGATCAATGAGTCCTTGGCTTATTGTGATTTGTCGAACCAGTCTGTTTCGACTCTAGTTTTTCCAGCTTTGTTTGTCTGGGATGGGGTAGGTGTAGCCCTGACTCTTGAACTTAAAAAGCTTAATGCACTTGGGGGCTTGATTGATTGGTGCCTGGGTTTAAAGTGGAAAAATATATCGGCAATCGTGGTTAATATGTTGAACTGTTTCTGTTGCTTTAATAATATTAAATAATCTGGGAGTTTGTTGTTTTCACTTGGTCATGATCCTGTGTAGATTTCTTTTTCAGGAACGAAAAAGTCTTAAGTGTGGGGATATTTGATGTGTTGTAAAACACACTTGTTTTCCGCACCATTTATCATTGTTTTAGTCGCTTTTATATCTAATATTTAATGTTTCATAACTTGTTTAAGCATGATCTTACATAATTATATCTTTCATAGTTTGCGGGGTTTTAAATAGAAAAAGAGCCAGGCTTTTCAAGACTTAAAGGGCCTTTATGATCAAATTTTGAAGAACCAAGTTAAAGCCCGACCCAAGCCCACTTGTAGAAAGCCTTTCATGAGTTATTATATCAGAATGCAAAAATAAAAATAAAAAACCCTAGCACCTCAAAAAGATCTGATCGCAGCTGTGTTCAAAAGAAAAAAAACCTTAACCTAGTTGAAAATAGTCCCGATCGGAGGAAACAACATCCAAGAAGCAAAGAAAAAAAATTATATAAACTTTGAGATCTTGGTCAAAGTTGGTGGCCAACAAGTAAGAAACAAGAAGAAGAAGGTATTATAATTCTAAAGGGCTGGTCAAAGTTTGGTCAGTAGCTAAACAAATAAAAAAAATAAAACCACAACACCCCTTACTACTTCCTATCGGGCAACCTCCAAACCAAGAAGAAGAAAATATTTTTTGAAGGTTCTTGAGAGCTAGGGAAGAAGAAGGAAGCCAAGGTGACTCGGGACAGCAGCTAGGGGTCGATTCTCGTCATATAACTCAGCCCCAATCGAGAGTGTAACACTCATTACTTTGCTTTCTTGTTTATGTTCATAACTCTTTTGATTTTGATCTTGAAAGTGAATTGTTTTGCAATTGAATTGAGGATTGAGTTGTTATTGATCATACTTGATTTTGGATTGAATTTTCTTATGATTTGGATTAGTATTATGATGTTTATTATGAGTTATAGCTACTTTCCAAAAATCATGCTTGGCTAATTTGTTTAGTTCTACCTAGGTGTGATGATTATTGTTCGGTTTTAATGAGTTGAATGGATTGTGTGGGTTATATGACTTGAATTTCTATTGAAAGTTTGGTTTAATGACGAAATAGGTTGTGTTTAGTGGCTGCCATATTATTGATACTATCTCATAATCTCATTCTTTGATTAATTGAATTGGTTTTAATTGATAGTTGCATGTTCAAGTCTTTACTTTGGGTTTAGAGTTTGTTTGTGGTAGGTACAACCGTAGGGTTTTGTTGAGATTGTTAATTTATATATTTCAGAGGGTAAACACCTTCTTAGAGACCTATAGGTGATAAGAAGTAAAGTCGTCTCATAGTCTTTGCCTGTTAGGATTAGGATTACGCGAGAGCGAGCTTGGTTCTTGTCGGGTTTGGGTTTGTGAGCGGTAATTTGATCTAGTTTGTGTTAAGCTAAATTGTTCATCTCTCCTTGGTTGTGTAGTATTCATTTCCATTAGGGTCAACTGTCGGTGAGTCCGAGAGGAGAGTCGACTTTAGAACACCTCAGTATTCGTTTTCCAGTTTGTTATTAAAATCAATTAAGTGTAAGTTAGAGTTTGTTTGTGAGACCGAGAGGTGATCTAGCTAGCTTGAGCGAACCTTAGTTGTGTCATCCTTAGATACCGGTGTCGTGAGATCATTCAATCCATTTTCCTGTTAGACCGTCAATTTGATTCTTACATAGGTAGATGTTTTCTCCATTGTCAGTCACAGTCGTTAAGTTTCGTTAAGTGTTTCAGTTAAGTAAGTTAAGTTAATTAATTTAGTTTAAAGTAATTTAAGTGAAGTAGTTTAATTATTCAAAAATCAAATAAAAAATATTATTCTTAGGAAGGTCTTGTCTAGGGTTTAGTAATCATAGGCGTTTCACATGTCCTTGTGTTCGATACTCGGACTTCTTTGTTCTACACTACTTACGATCGCTACACTTGCCGGTTGTGTTTGGAATTATTAGGATAATCCGTTCTAAAAATTTAAAGCTTAGTTGTGAGTCCCGTAGAAAGAAACACATCAGCGTATCACCGAAAAATTTAAGAACGCGACCATTCTTAAGAGGTATACGGAGGAATTTCTCGGAACAAAAACTTCAGCACGGTTAAGAGTTAACCAATCCATCCCTACAATAACATTGAAACTACCCATTTGCATAGGAATAAAGTCAATATGGAACTTGACTTTTTTTAAGAGTTATGACGCAATACCGAATTACTGAATCAATAATAATAGAATTTCCATAAGGTACTTCTACAGTAAAAGGCTTAGATAACTTATCCTGAGGCTTATCAATAATATAGACAAAATCCAAAGATATAAAACTTTTATCGGCACCCGTATAAATTAATACCGAAGAAAATTTATTATCAATGAGAAACGTACCATTCACCACATCGCTAGAGCTTTGAGATTTATTCAAATTCATCATAAATTCATAACCATTAGACCCTTGAGGGTTTTGAGCAATTTGTTTTAATGGGGGAGATTGAATAGCAGGGACTTGAGTTGATGCAGATAGAGGAGCCAAAAGCTGAGGCACTGGAGGAACATAGGTTTGCGGTGGATAAACTAGAGGAACTTGGGGTTGGTAACTTTGCACTTGGTAGGCTTGAGCAGTATAGTATGGTGCGGGGTAAGCTTCAGCTTGTGGGGAATGGGTAACATAGTGGGGTGCATGCATGACATGAGCTTGATGATCATGGGTGAGCATTGGGAAGGTGTTGCAGAGATGGTTAGGGTCTCCACGATGGTAGCAAGCACGGGTATTAGGAACACCGGGTTGAGCAGGTCTAGAAGTAGGTGGTTCAAACCATGTTTGAACGGCTTGCGAACCAGGTGGTGCACGGAAAATGTTAGCAAGATGACCGTAACGGTTGCATTGGGTATACAGTCGGCTAGGGGATTGAGTAGGGTGATGACGGTTACATTTGGCGCAGAGGGGATGAGGACCATTGTAGGCTCTTTTGTTTGGGGCATTTGGGTTAGGTGGAGGTTGGTTATTGGGTTGGTTGACAACATAGATTTGGGGGTTGGCCTTACGCTTGTTGTTGTTGTTGTGGTTCTTGTTGAAGCGGTTATTGTTGTTGTAAGCAGGTTTGGGTTCAGCTTTGGCATCGGTGGATGAGTCAGTCTTGGTCTTTTCGGGAGTAGGATTGGAATCCTTACGGGACAAGGTTCAATCCCTAAGGTGACTGTCGGTGAGGGAAGCAGCTAGGTCCATAGCCTCACCGATGGTTAAGGGGTCACGACTCACCACGACATCATGAAAAATGGTTGGTAAACCGCGAGTGTATTTATCAATTTCGCGGTTCTCGGGGGTTACAAGGTGAGGTACGATACGACTAAGCTCACAGAAGCGGTTAGAATAGGTGGACTTATCCCCACCAATTTGCTTGAGCTCCCAAAACTCATCCTCAAGCCTTTGCAGTTCATGATCAGTGCAACACTCTTTCTTCATAACCTTTTTGCGGTCCTCCCAAGGCATGGCTACAACCAAATCTGCTCCTTGGTTGGCCTTTAAGGAATTCCACCATGTGATAGCTCGGTCCTCGAAAACGCTCGAGGCGAACTTAGTCCGTTTGGCGTCCGGACATTCATAGTGGATGAACACATTCTCCATATTCTCGAACCATTGTAGCAGCTTGGTGGAATTTTCCTCACCACGAAATGAAGTAGGTTTGGTACTCAAAAAGTTACGGAAGTCATAGTTGTTTGGTGCAGCCGAAGTAGCAGATCCATTAGAGTTGAGGCTCTGGATTTGGGTTATGATTGTAGGCATAGCAGCAGCAAACTCCTTAATGATTCTATCAGCCAAGTGGCGATCGTGAGAACCAGATGAACGTTGGTGATGACGGTAATTTTTGAGCGAAGACATTCTACAAGAAACGAAAATAAATAATTGTAAGATGAGGGGTAATTTGTGTAAATATTTATGAGATGACACAACTAATGAGGTTAACGTGAGTTAACTTGATGAGGAGATGGGGGTAGTTTAAAAATTAAATTTTTGTTGATTAAGTTAACTTTACAATAAACTAACGAAATATATTCATGGGTGTTGGCCTCCCATGATCTTTCCATGGCAATTTGAAGGCACAACAAAACTAACAAATAAAATTAATGGAGTTAGACGGTCCACGAGCGTTATATGGCATTTTAACTATACCAACTAAATAACGATTTAAAATAAGTGAGTTGGACGACCTGTGAGCGTTACATGGCATTTTAACTATATCAACTAATTGACGAATTATCAATGCAATAGAATTGGACGACCCATCAGTGTTCAATGGCATTTTAACTGTAAGTTACGAAATAAAATGTGGGTAGTTGGAGTATCCCATAAATCACCACGTATGATTACTCCAACAAAAACTCAGAAATAATTGGAGAAATGGATAGTAGGGTTAACCCTACTAACCACTTAAAATAACATAACACAATAATCAGAAGGGAATTTACCGACTTTAGCCATGAATCATCGCGAATTCGGTTTAAAAATATAAGGAATGCAACCACTAATGCGATTACATTTGACAGCCTAGAGTGTCGGTCATATGATAGTTGTGTCCCGTTGTGGCCTATAAGATCTAGTATTGTGATCAGGTTATCCTCCATGTAAGGAATAGTGTCTTACCTTGGGTTCTGGGAACTGGATTGCCAAGGCCCGAATCGCAGTTCTCTCCCCCTTCCAGTTACTATAGGACTTATCACACAACCTAGCCATAAGGTGAGGGAGTAAAAACAACACTAGGGAATTCTTAAGGAATTTCTCAAAAATAAATACAATCTAATTGGTTTAAATTAAATAAAAAATTATTTTTGAGGTTGAGGCATAGCCTCGGAGTTGTGTGTGTGTGCATGACAATAATATAATAATAAAAAATAATTTATTAACTAAGAAAGCGGTAAATAATTAAGTATAACATATAAGGCAAGCAAGTAAGCACGTATGGGGCACCTAAGCATGTTACTAAAGCACCACTAAAGACCTATCTTAAAACATTCGGCTCTGGAACCGATCTGTCACACCCCAACCTAAGGCGGAAATGCCAGAGCGTGAGCTGATTGCTCACAGTTCTCAAGGTACAATCATGCAATATTTAAAATGAAAATATCTATTTATTTAATTTACATATTTAAACAACCCAAATAAAACAAAGTACATAATCCAAAAGTAAAGAAACAAAATTAATAATTCAAATTTAACTAGTCTTGATTTATTCTTGATAATTTTCTCTTCTAACATGGCAATCCTAGACCCTTCAACAATTCCTGTTATTAATTCACACGATAACTTGCATATATGTATAAAATAAATATAATTTTGTCAACACGAGGTTGAGTGAGTAAAACAACAGTTAATTTAGATACAATATAATATATAAAATAAAACGCAAACTATTCCTGTGAGGTAAAAACCGTTGCCTTGCGAAGTGGGCATTGGCTACTACGACGGTCGTATGATCATACTTTTACGGTGATTATGATGGACCTCTCTGAATGCGGACAATTAAGCATATAACAAGTTAGCCATTAAACTGATATACACACAAGGATTAAACAGTTGCAATTGTGTATACTATATAATAGGTAAATATCATAAAATACACATATGTCCCCAAAAAGGATTTGAAATAAGAAAAAATGAGAGTGAAATACTCACCTTATCAAAAAAGCAAGGTGATAACGATTTTGATAAGAAGAATGGTTAGATCAAGCTCTTTGGGAAACACAAACGAGATTTCCTAATAAAGAATAGTTACGGAAATAAATACAAATGAATAACAGATATGTGACTAGATGGAGATTTGAGAACTTGATAATCAGGTATATTCTTACGAGAATTAATTATTACACAAAATTTTCTTTATTTATCAATCTTTTAACATATAATATATTTTTAATTACATACATTCATAATTATGAATAAAACACTTATATAAATATATATTTATAATATATATAAAAACATTGTTTTTAACATTTATTTAAATATATATAGTGTATTTATAAATATTTTCATTTATTCAAAATCTTTATTATATAGGTTTTAATCAACTTATACTATATATATATATACACATACGTATACATATATAAACGTATACAAGCTTTTAGTAAAGGTTCGGAAAAACAACACATTAAACTTGTCGGTTTTATAAGTTTATTTAACATTTACTATTATTAATATTAATTAATTAATAATTAAAAACCAAAAACAAGAAAAATATGCTAAAAAGAAGGGATGGGGACTCGAACCCGTGCCCCAGCCGTCTCCAAGTATTTAAATGACGGTGCACCATCCATCTGGGCTTTGGTGGCTAACTCCTTAACAACATACAAACGAAACTTTAAATATTAACAGAACAAAAACCCCCAAATCACATAAACCCTAAATACGAAATTGATTGAATTTGTTATTATTCATTTAATTAAGCATAAGGTTTATGCTTAAAGGTCAAATATGAACTAAAACCAATGATTAATTACCATATATGATGATTATACGAGGTTTAATTGCGAGAACAGTGGCCGGTAAGAACGAGCTCAAGAACATAAACTAAACAGGGATGTTAATTCAATTGGTTACATGCGTTTTGTCGGTGATGGTATAAGGTTTGTATATGTAGGTTTAATTGTATTATGATATTCATTATAATGTATATTGATTAACGAGTTACAACGATTTGGTTTAATGAGCAAATACGCATCACAATTGATCGATTTAACATAATTACGAGCGTTTGTGAGCCGCTTATGGCAAGATTAATAAAGATTCTGATTCAATTCCAAGTTTATGATGAGAATTAAGGTCAAAGCTAGCCAAATTGGGCCCGGGTTTGCGAAGCTGGTTTATGGATACTGGTTTAGTGAGTTGGTTAACGAGCTGGGTATAATAATTACTAGAAATTGCAGTCTAGTCCTTAGAGTATAGAGATGAGACCATTTATGGGTTAAAGTTTAGTCTAGGGTTAAAATTGTATTAACTTGAAAGTTGATTATATATAATAAATAAATAATTGAAAAATAATATTAAAATAACTAATTAACTCGATAATTGCAGTATTTTATTGATAGAATAACCCGAATATAGGAATGGGTCGGGTAACGGTTACAAATTAATAATGAGAAAAACCCCGAATTGTTACAAATGCTGGATTGAAATCATAACCAACACTAGCAAACTGGTCAATACTATCAGAACTTAGGTACTCAATTTCTTCACTTGAAAATAACGCCAAAAATCGGCCATTAATGTCTTGCACAATCTCATATAACAGTGCAAGTGTCGTCATTTCTTGAAAATAATTAAGATCATTATAATTTTCTAAAATCGAAGTAAATATAAAATCAATCAAGTTATAAATAAAACCGTCAAGTAAATAAAAAAAACCACACACACATATTTGAAGAAATGTAACGGATTATTTAAAATACATCGATTGGAATGAAAAAAGGACCATATATGAAAAGTTATCAATTTAAACAGTTGAATTTAATAATTATTAGGTTTTACTAATATGAATATTAATAAAAGTGTTATTGCATACAATTATTGTGTTTTCTAAACCTACGCAACATAAAAAACAAATCGAGTAACAAAAGTATACGATTTGATATAAAAAGCATACCATAATATTGAAAAAAAACATTTAAAAGTACATATTTTTTATAAAACATCCGAGTTGAAAACCATAATATATTAAATTAATGAAATAAGTACATATTTTTATCAAGATTTGATGTAAATATGGATGTTTGGGGTTCGATCCTCATTTAGGGAGGTGTATAAATTTTGGCTGTTTGAAAAATATATTAAAATAAAATATTATACGTTCCACAAACCATATAACTTGGTAAACAGCATTGCAATTTTTTTTTCAGTGTGAGAAATAGTTATATTTTAAAAACGAATGTACTTGAATATGCTTATCAAATGTTCTTTTACACCTTCATACAAGAGATTATTTTAATTAAATCTCATACTTAAAGCAAAAGCATCTATAATCTATATAAGCGAAAACATAAAAAACCTATAAAATAGAGATATACTAAAAATTAATCCGTTTAATAAATATATGGGTTTGATGCGACCCATACCCGTGAATTCGGGTCAAATGCATGAGAAGCTTCCATTTAAAAATCAAGCAAATCTGGTGACTCCAAAAAATAGGGAGCGACCACATCGCTACACGTAGAATTTTTATGTTTTCGTTTATATATATTTTATAAATTATAACTTAAAAAAATTGGAATATAATATTATTAATAGTTAAAATACATAATTAAGACATATATAGTAAGTGTAAAATTACACTTAATCATAAAAAAAGAAAAATTAATTACACAAATGGTATATGGGATAAGTTCGAATTGTGATTCTATATAGTTATTTATTTATATATTTTTTAACGGTCTAACTGATAATCTTCTAGTTACCTTGTATGGGATGACTTAATGATAAAAGGTCACCGTCAGGCCCAACCCAGCAATACGGAGCCCTAAAGTGACTCTAAGTTATCTCCGGTTCCGAGGTAAACTCACCCACCCCCTCCAAGTTATCTCCGGTTCCGAGGTAACTACTAGCTTGGTTTAATAGCAAAATGAGTATGACTTTCAACCAAAAGGTTATGGTTGTAATTTCTAACCTCACGTGAGACATTTTAACCCTATTTTTATAATAATCATTTTCAGAGCTGGCCCAGATGAAGCGGGAACGAAATTCAGTCGTATTAAAAGTAAAAAAGTAAAATAATATATTTATTAAAACTTAAGCAAAAGTGCTAAAACCACATTGGTAATTAAAATCACAATTTAGCGTCATTTTGAATGTGGTATCAATGTGGTATAATGTTTCAAAGTTTGGACTTCTCAATAGAGATCCAAGTTTAATACCACTTATAACATTATTTTTGGGAGGGGCGGGGGGGTGGGTGGCTCGATGATGGAAGATTAAGATCTTTGTAATCTCCAATTCAGTTTTGAGGGCGCCCTGGTTTGACCACCAGTAGGCCTTTGGGCAGGTGAGTTTATCTCGGAACCGAAGATTACTTGTTTGTTTCCTAACATCTGCAGATTGTTAAATAAACTGAAATTTATATAAAACCGATTTGTTTTAAACTTAAATAGGATCTTTAACATTGAAATTTAAATAATAATAAAAAACACTGGAATAATATTCCTAAAACCAAATAACTTTTATTTTAAACTTTCTAGCAAACTGTTATGAAACCAGATTTTAAAATATGTTTTTTATGAAAACAAGATAATAAAAGTATGCTGTCCACAATTGAAAATAAATGTCAATCGGTTAACTTAAGAAATTGAAGATTTTCTTTTTAATCCAATTCATACTATAATCAATTTCCAGAATTTCAATGTTATAACTAATCATAATCAAACCACTTAAATTCCTCATCAATTTAACCGAAAATGACCCGTTCCATGATGATCATCAATAATATGAGTTGACTGAATCCAGTATTCATATAACCACCACTTGTTATCGTCGTAGACGGTTGAGGAGCCGGGACGAATTCAATCACATTAACAGCCACTTACATTATGTTATAACAGTAACCTCCACTTGCAAGAAAATAATACGACTTAGGTTGAGGTGAGGGAGGCGGCGAAGGTGCGAGGGTGGCCGACAAGGAGGGGGGGGGGTAGGACAGTGGAGGAGAGGGGTGTTTAGAGTTGCTAGAGTTTGAGAAATAGAAGCCAGATATGGGACGAGGAAGAGGCTAGAAGATGTTAGAAGAACTTGGTCGAGGTTTGTAGTGCACACCCTTTTTAATGGAAGGTCTTCCAGAAAAGCAAAAACTTTATAGACCTAAACGTCTGCACGTGGTCTGCATGACGCAAGGAAGACCTTTTCAGAAAAAGTAATTACCCCCTTGGTCTTTGGGCATCTTGTAACAACTACCAACAAGAATTCAATAATCTTAAGCTTTGTTTGAGATCATTTTCCACCTCGATTATCCCTTTTTATATTTATCGTTGAACCCAAAATAGGACCATTCTTTGACATTCTTTTCAAGAACAAACCCAAAATCATGATAGAACCACTTCAATTACTATAAGGCCACTCTATGTTCCTTTTATCCAGAGATCATCCACATCTCCATTACTCTTTTTCATTCTTAAACCTAGAATTACAACAGCAAACTGTTTTGATTAATACCACGTGAAGTACACAAAAGCTGAAGGTGATGAGTATGCCTGTAAATGAACTAAATGTTCAGCGAACTTTTAGTTCAACGAACTGTTCGTATGCACAAAAAAAAAAGAATGAAGTTTCTAACTTTGATTAATACCACATGAAATACACAAAAGGTGAAGGTGATGAGTATGCATATCAATTGTAACACCATTGGCAAAGACAACATCGTCCCACTCTTAGGCAAATCCCACATCGGCCATGAACAAGAGAGATCCTTGGTTCATAAGTAAATGTTCTGCCTCTTCAATCACCAACGCGTTTTGGGCTTAGTTGGCTGTGGAGCACATGAAAACTCCACGGTTAAGCGTGCTTGGGTGGAAGTAGTACTAGGATGGGTGACCTCCTGGGAAGTGTCCATATGGGCAACCAAAAACAAATCCGTGAGCTCTTCGTGGGCAGAGCGGACAATATTGGTGGTGCGAGGGGCCGGATGTTACATGTTGTATCAAAGCCACTCTTGTGCCATTCGGGATGATAGGACACGCCTCATCGAGGACGATGAGTCCAAAGGGGGGTTGTCTGTAACACCCTTGGTAAACACAACATCGTCCCACTCTTAGGCAAATCCCACATCGGTCGTGAACAAGAGAGATCCTTGGTTCATAAGTAAATGTTTTGTCTCTTCAATCACCAACGCGTTTTGGGCTTAGTTGGCTGTGGAGCACATGAAAACTCCACGGTTAAGCGTGCTTGGGTGGAAGTAGTACTAGCATGGGTGACCTCCTGGGAAGTGTCCATCTGGGCAACCAAAAACAAATCCGTGAGCTCTTCATGGGCAGAGCGGACAATATTGGTGGTGCGAGGGGCCAGATGTTACATCAATGAACTAAATGTTCAGCGAACTGTTCGTGAATCGTTTGGTGGAAAATTCTTTTATGTTCGTTTATTTAATAAATGAACCAACATGAACAAAAAGTTTGTGTTCATTTATTTAATTAATTAATGAACACAAATAAAAAAATTGTGTTTGTTTATTAAATAAATGAACGAACAAAAACATGAACACACGTTTCATTCGTTCATTTATGTTCGTGAATGTTCATTTTTGTCCGCTTATTTATGTTCGACTAAATATTAATATAAAATAATTATATATTATCTGGATTAGTCATCTACCTAATAGTTTTATGGTTGTTCATTTGTGTTCATTTAAGTGTGTTTGTTTATGTTTGTTTTCAATCACATTTGGTCGTATATGTTCATTTATATTTGCTTATCTTTGTTCAATTATGGTAGTGAACTGTTCGTTTAGGATTTAATAAACCAACACGAATGTGTTCATTTTTCGAATAAACAAACATGAACACAAAAATATGTGTTCGATTAAGTGTTCGTGTTCGTTTAAAGTTAGATGAACGAACACGAACATGACTTTGTTCATTTTCATTTAGTTCGTTTACAGACCTATTGTTGCTACAACGGGTATAGCACACAAAGAATGTATGGCGGTTCAATGGTATGATCCTATCGAAGCTTCCTACCTGCTAATAATCAAAGAAAACACAACCGTTAGTGATATGACACAGGAGATATAGTAGGAGTATATAGAGAGAGTTTACAGAGAATAGGTTTAGATAGAATGAAAAAATACATTGGGTGAAATGTTTTATTTATAGGCAGTTTAGAAGCTTCTTCGGGGAAGCTGAAGCTTCTTAAGTAGAAAAAGTCAGCTCTCCTTTCAGCTGGTGCAGACTCAGCAGGTGACATTTCCGTGTAACCTGCATTCAGCTTTTATTTTGTCTTGTAGCTACTTTTACTTTATGGCAGGTGTCAGCTTTTGAATAGTAATGACTTTTTCAGAAGTTACTGTAGCATAGGCTACTTAGTCAACTTAGAATACTTGCTGGGCAAGTGTCAACGTCTCTGTCCAGAAGCTTGTGCTTCTTCCTCTTTAGTTCATAAGCTTCCCTACTTGTAAGCTGTTTTTCTATTATTAAGTAATGGATCCAAAACATTTAACCGAAAAACGGTTAAATCAGAGCTTGTTACTACTATTTTGGAAAGATTGTTGCTGATTGAAGATTTGAAGAAGAATGACGTAAGCAGACCTCTGTTCTATTGATTTGTGACGTCAGCAGCCCTGTTTTTCAATTTTCTTCCAGATCTACAATCTACCGGTGTTTTCTCTTTCTTATTTCAATTAAAGTTCTAATCTTTATATCTAAATCTTGTTCTAATCACATCAGACACATCAGATCTGAGCATTCTGTTTTCAGATCTGATTATTTTGAAATTTTTTTTAAGGAAACTGATTTTTAATTTCTCAAAATGTCTGGATATGAGGAATAAGAGGTGTCTACTAACAAGATACCAAGGTTGTATGGACAGGGAAACTTTATCAAATGGAAAGTACTCTTTGAAGCAACCGTATGCTACAATGATATTCTTTGTGAACCTCATGAATTTGAGGAAGCTGTGTATGGTTCAAACAAGCCTCATGTGAAGAAGGAAGAACAAGTGAAATTCAAACCTGTGAAGGTAAAGAAGTCAGAAAACCCGAAAATTTCTAATGAGGACTTGATGCGTTTCATCAAACCTCCTAGTTCTAAGCCATCATCTGCTAGGGTTTTTAAGTTAAAGGGACACTGAAAAAGATATCCCGATTAGTATCATTAAACCGGAACTAATCGAGAGCGTCTTTTACAATGAAACTGACAAATTGAAAGATTTGGAACGTCAATATGTTTGTGCCAAGACAACGAACTCATCAGACCCGTTAACTAAAGCAAAACAATTGTTAAAACATGCTAAAAAGGTTCAGTTTGTGAAATCAACTGGAACAGATACATTAAAAAGTTTTTCCAATTGTTCTAATCTTGACTTTTATATGAAAAAGAAGTCTGTAACTTCTGATGATTTGGCCAAACGTTTCACTGAAAGTGTAAGTTATCAACCTTCTGTTGCATCTGTTTTTGCCAAACCTCAACATGGTCACGTTGACATGCGAAGTTGCTTTTTGTGTGGTCAACAAGGTCCTGTGGTGAGAAATTGTGGTCAACATAAATCTCACAATCTCCATCCTTTTGTCAAGGATCATTCGAAACCGATTCCTGTGATAACAGAGATTTTGAAGCGACCAGTGTTGTTTGAGGATGATACACATATCATTTTTTCAAATGTGAATCCACGTAAAGTAATTCATGTGAATGAAACACATGGTCAAGTGAAACCAAAATTCATTCCAACTGAGCCCATATGCAAGAAAGTGAATTCATATATTGTTCAAGCTGCTTATCTAAGACGAAAGTCTAAGAAGCAGGCAACTTAATCTCAAGTTGCTGAACAACAATTGAAGTCTGTTCAAGTTAATGATCCAAGAGAAACTCCAAAGGTGCCCAAGACTGAGGCCTGGGCTGCCTTTTTGAACTAATCACTTTTACTTTGTGAGTAGGGTACATCCAAGACTATGTCTGGTGAAAACTGGATAATGGATAGTGGATGTTCTCGTCATATCACTGGAAATCTCGACCTATTAACCAATGTGAGAAATATTCAAGGGGGTTATGTAGCGTTTGCTGGGAATTATGGAGGAATGATAACACAAGAGGGTGAAGTTTCAAATGGTCACATTACTTTTAAAAAGGTCAATTACTGTGACAAGGTGGACCATAATTTATTGAGTGTGTCGCAAATCTGCGATAAAAAGTACACCACGGTATTTACTGATAAAGAGTGTCTTATGTTGAAACCGGGATACGTGATTCCCGAGGACATGGTTGTCATGAGATCACCTCGATTAAATGATATTTATGTCTTAAATATGAGTTCTAAAGTATCAACGTCAATCGAAACATGTTTTGTCTCCAAAGCAACCGAGAAGGACTCCATTCTATGGCATCGTAAAATGGGTCACATTCATGTTTGAAAGATGAACTATTTAATGGCAAATGACTTAGTAGAGGGTGTTTCGTTAAAGAACTTTAAGTTATCTGATCACTGCATTCCATGCAAGAAGGGCAAGCAGAAGAAGAAGAAGAAGAAGAAGAAGAAGAAGAAGTAGAAGAAGAAGAAGAAGAAGAAGAAGAAGAAGAAGAAGAAGAAGAAGAAGAAGAAGAAGAAGAAGAAGAAGTCACATCCTTCGAAGTTATTAAATTCCATAGATACTCCTCTTGAACAACTTCATATGGATCTTTTTGGTCAGGTGAATCGTGCGAGTATTTCTGGAGATTGGTATTGTCTTGTTGTCACCAATGATTATTCAAGATACTCATGGGTGTTATTTATGAGTTCAAAGGATCAAACACCGGTTTTGGTACAAAACCTTATCACTCAGATCGAATCACTATACAAACACAAGGTGAGGAGACTCGAAGTGATAATGGTACTGAATTCAAAAACACTGTATTGGATTTCTTTTGCATTAAAAAAGGAATTCATCGAGAATATAGTGCACCTTATATACCACAACAAAACGGTGTTGCTGAAAGGAAGAATTGAACCTTGATTGAAGCTGCAAGTACTATGCTTGCTGATTCTAAGCTTCCCGTCCAATTCTGGAATGAGGCGGTGAATACAGCTTGCTATACGCTTAATCGGGTTTTAACCGTTAAACGACTCAAGAAGACAAGTTATGAACTTTTAAACAATCAAAAGCCTAACTTAAAGTATTTGGAACCTTTTGGGTGTCCTTGTACGATGCTGAAGAAGGATGCGAGTAAGTTTGAAGAAAAAGCCATTGAAGGATATTTCTTGGGATATGCGTTTCCAAAGAAACGTGTATGTAATGTCACTTATGGTTGTGTGGAGAATTGGTATCATGTGGACTGCCAAAAGTACACCACACCTCCTCAAGGGAAAGGTCCCGACTGGATGTTTGATTATGATGGCTTATTTAATTCATTTACTCCATCAACCTCTCGACGAAGACCTGGTTCGAACATACTTTGAAGATCATTTGGCCACTCCAAGATTTTCAAGTTCTAATGATGTTGAAGCTCAACCTGATGCTCCAACTGAAGATCCATGTGATGCTTCTCCACCTGCTTTCGATAATGTATCTACTTCTTCTGATGACAATCAAGCTGATGATCCGGTTATTGAACTTGACAGTGATGTTTCATCTCATGAACTTGGTGAACATTACACTAACTTATTTGATAATGTTGTTGTTCTTGAGAATCCTACTCTTCGGATTCATAATTATCATCCATAGGAAAACATCATTGGAGAACTTGATGTGGGCGTTCAAACACGTCATCAAGTTGCTTCGTCAAGTGAGAATAACGTATTGTGTGCTTATGCAGATTTACATTCCTTTGGAATTGTAAATGTTGCTAAATTCACTTGCTTTCTATCCCAAGTTGAGTAAACGAAACCTCGTATGGCACTTCAAGATCCTTCATGGGTAGAAACCGTGCAAGAAAAATTACAACAATTTGCACGTTTGGGTGTTTGGGATTTAATCGACAAACCCGCTAGAGTCAAGAAAGCGATTCCGACTAAGTGGGTATTTAAATGTAAGAAAGACTATCGTGGGGTGATCGTAAGAAACAAGGCACGTTTAGTGGTGCAAGGTTTTCATCAGCAAGAGGGTATTGATATCAAAGAAGTATATGCTCCAGTTGCAAGATTAGAGTCGATTCGAATCTTTCTGGCATAAGCTGCTTATAAGAATATCAAGGTCTATCAAATGTATGTTAAAAGTGCTTCTCTCAATGGTGAACTACACGAGGAAGTGTTGTTTTACAGCCTCCTGGCTTTGAAGATCCTGATTATCCAGACCGAGTGTAACGATTAAACAAGGCCTTATTGGTCTACATCAAGCCCCGAGAGCTTGCTATGGCACCCTTGCTGAACATCTGACTGATAACGGCTTCAAGCGAGGGACTGTTGACTTCACTTTATTTCATAAGACTGTTGGTGACGATCTTCTTCTAGTTCAGATTTATGTCGACGACATTATCTTTGGGTCTACAAAAGACACGTTATGTAAGGAGTTCGAGAAGTCAATGCAAACAAAATTTGAGATGAGCTCGATGGGAGAAATGAATTTCTTTTTAGGGTTGCAAGTTCACCAGTCTGCAAACGGAATCTTTATTCACCAGACCAAGTATGTGAACGATGTCTTGAGCCGATTCAAGATATCTGCTGGAAAAATCCCTTCAACTCCTCTCCCCGTGGGTCACAATTTATCACCGGATGAATTGAAGGATATCGTTGATCCTACTCTCTATCTTGCTATGATCGGATCTTTAATGTATCTAACGGCTTCTCGCCTTGATATTATGTTTGCTTTTTTTATTTGTGCTAGGTTTCAAGCAAGTCCACGAGTGACTCACCTAGCTGCGGTTAAGCGAATTCTCCAGTATCTGAGGGGAAATCCAGACATCGGGTTGTGGTACCCCAAGGACGATAACTTTGAGCTTACTGCCTTTTCAGACTCAGACTATGGAGGTTGCAAGATCAACTTCAAGTCAACCACGGCAGGGTGTCAATTTTTAGGAAGCCGGATTGTTTCCTGGCAGTGTAAGAAGCAGAAAACGGTCTCCACTTCAACCGCTGAAGCTGAGTATGTTACAGCCTCGAGTTTTTGTTCCCAGGTTTTGTGGATACAACAACATCTTCGCGACTACGGTTTGAAGTTTCTTACTACTCCTATTTTGATTGATAACTCTGCTACCATATCTATCACAAAGAATCCCGTACAACATTCAAAAACAAAACATATCGAAATTCGATATCAGTTTATATGGGATTGCTTTGAGAAGAAATTAATTGACCTTGAGAAAGTACATACTGATTTTCAGAAAGCCGATCTATTTACCAAAGCCTTTGATAAAACTCGTTTTCAATTTTTGCTTGGTTTAAATGGATTGAAGACCCTTGCTGATATCCTGAAACAAGGATGACTATCTTTCTTTTCTGTTAATTTTTATTTTAAAATTTTAATTTGATTTTAGGTTTTAGGGGGTGAAAGTAGAAAACTACGAAATATTGTGTTTTTCGTTTGTATAGATAAAACCCAAATACATTAAAATTTTAAAATCAAAAAACATTTGACAATTAAGAAAAAAAAATTTGTGATTTCTTTTCTTAACTGCTTTTCCTTAAAATATTTTAAAAATCCAAATAAAAATTTTAAAATTTGAAAAGACAAAAAGATTATGCTTTTTATATTTGTACAGAAAAAATCTGAATATCCAAAAAGATTGTGAAGTTTTTATGTTTATAACAAAATTGAAAAAGACAAAAAGATTGTGTTTTTAAGTATGTATACAGAAAAACCAAAAAGATTTTTGCATATGTTCGCTGAAATGTATGTCAATTACCCAAATTTGAAGGACATACACTTGTATATGTTTGGTCCTGGCATTTACTTGTAAATGATTAGGATAGCCATTCACCTGATAATGGAAAGTAGTTGGGGCGTTCGTTATGCGTTTTAGTTTATTTTCTCGCTGAAAATTATGTCGGTTATTTAAGTTTGTGAAGCATGCTTACATGTCTTGGTCCTATTATTTACTTGTGAATTGATAGGTTAGCCATTAATTTATAGACTTAATGTAACTGGGGAGATTAAATTTATTTTGTTTTATGCTCCTCAAAATTTTGAGTTTGAAGCAAAAAGAGAAAATGATAGTACATTGACTGTTTTGACCCCAAATCATTGTTGGGTCAAGAAATTGACCTAAGGGGGAGATTGTTGAGTCAAAGATTTGACCTAAATGAAGTACATGGAAGATTGGAATCTTCTCAACCTCCTCTGAATTTGCTAAGTAATGGATCCGGGCACAACTTAGACATCCGAGCAAGCTTTTATTTGGCCGAGTACGATATTTTGCCTACCGGGCAAGGTTTACTTCAAATAGTCTTCTTAAGTGGTTATCCGAGCAGGGTTTGCAAATTAGTGTGTTTCCGAGTAGGGTTCACTAGTTTATGTAAATCCGGGCAAGGTTCACTTTATCAAGCAAGTCTATTCTTCAGAGCCAAGTATATTACTCTTCCGAGTAAGGTTTGGTTATCCAAGTCCAAGAAGCCAAGAAATTGGAAGACCGGGCAAGGTATTCATTAATAAGTATGGTCCGAGTATGATTGATGATCTAAAGGAATATCTCTAAGTAATATCGGGCAAGGTTCAGCTCAAGCAAGGAACAGTACTCCCAAGTACACTTTGCTAAATAAGTTATTTTATAGCAAAGAGCTGAAATGGATCATTGAAGAACAAGGTTGCTCGTAAGAAGTTGTCGGGCAAAGTCTGGCAAATTCAAGAAGACTGAAGTCTACTCGATGAGTATTTTACTTAGTGAAATACTCTTTAAGTAAAGTCTACCCGGAAACTGATCCCGAGCACACTTCTATGTTACCAAGTTATGAAGGATGGCCGAGCATACTCAGAAAGACAAGATTGGTGCAAAGCCTACCCGGAAGACTTGTTTTACACTTAGTTTATTTTGAATATGTAATTTGAATATGTATGACTGTATTTAGGGTTTCTAGAAGGAATGACAGCTGTCCTAGGTTGGCAGGCCTATAAATAGAATATTTAGGGCACGCCGCCAACGAGAGCACAATACGGATAAGACAGACACATTAATTGAGGGAATATTGTGTGACGGCTGTCTTAGGATTCCTAGAAAACCCTAAATCGATTATCCTTTTGTATGATTAATATTATATAAATGGAAATCTTTTGAGTGAATCTTAAGTGTGCTTTATACCTTTGATTATTCATTGCAACCGTATGTTTGTTATCGATTCTGCCTTTAACAAACGGATATCTTTCTAATTATAGCAACCCGTCATTAACTCTCTTGTCGACACATCAATCTGTGTGAGTTATGACATGATTAATTAAGATCCAGGTGAAATCGAGGGAACCGACGAGTGGTATCAGAGCTTGTTACTGCTATTTTGGAAAGATTGTTGCTGATTGAAGATTTTAAGAAGAATGACGTAAGCAGACCTCTGTTCTATTGATTTGTGACGTCAGCAGCCCTGTTTTTCAATTTTCTTCCAGATCTACAATCTATCGGTGTTTTCTCTTCCTTATTTCAATTAAAGTTCTAATCTTTATATCTAAATCTTGTTCTAATCACATCAGACACATCAGATCTGAGCATTCTGTTTTCAGATCTGATTATTTTGAAATTTTTTTTAAGGAAACTGATTTTTAATTTCTCAAAATGTCTGGATATGAGGAACAAGAGGTGTCTACTAACAAGATACCAAGGTTGTATGGACAGGGAAATTTTATCAAATGGAAAGTACTCTTTGAAGCAGCCGTATGCTACAATGATATTGATATGTGGAACTCCATCAAGAATAGTCCACAAACTACTGTTGAAGAAGGTGCAAATGCAACTGCAACTGCTGCTGTAAGAGAAAAAATGAGAAAGGTGGATGACAAAGCCTTAGCTATGATTAAGCTAGGTTTGTCTTGGGAGATTCTGACCAAGGTGGCTCATCACACAACTTCCAAGCAAATGTATGATGCCATCCTTGAGATGTATGAAGGGAATACTGAACTAAAGAACATAAAGAAGCAAAGATTGAAGCAACAGTTGGAAAGGTTCAAGTATAGGGATGGAGAAAAGTTGAAATCAATACTAGAACATTTTCTAAATATTGTGAATGAGTTGAGGACAACTGATTATGTAATGACTGACTTTGATTTGAATACAAAGTTACTCAACTCAATGCCAAAAGAATGGTATACTGCTCGCAAATTCATCCTTCAGAAGAAAAATTTCAATGAATTGAAATTGGATGATGTGGTATGCTTTCTTCAGGCTGCAGAACTTGAAATGATAGAGAATGAGATGATTAAGGAAGATAGACCCTGCTTCAATGTTTCAAATGCATTGATTGCACCCATGGGAAATCTGTCTACCAAGAACCAACAGCAAATTCCCATTATTGAAGAACCAGCTGAACATAATGTTGTTACTCCAAAATCTTTCATTGGAGGTAGCACAAGTAATCAAGGAAATCAGCAGAGGTTCAATGTGCAACTGATTGATGATACTGATTCTGCCTCCAAGCCAAGTGGAAATGTTCCTAATACTGGCACAGGACATGGTCAAAGCAATGAAACACAAGCTTTGTTGTCTATGTTTACTGAGTCATATAATGCATTTGTTGCAAAGAATATAATTCACACAAGTGTGGTACAAGATGATTTAGAACAAATTGATGCAGATGACTTGGAAGACATGGATTTGAAGTGGCAAGCTGCCATGTTGGGTTTGAGAAGTAAAAGGCTGTATAACAGAACTGGTAGGTCTCTGGTTTCTGGTCCTAATGACAGGATTGGATTTGACAAGTCAAAAGCAATATGCTACAATTGTCAGCAACCTGGTCATTTTGCAAGAGAATGCAATCAACCAAGAAACTTTCAAATGAATCAATTCCAAAATCAACAACCAGGAGGTCAGCATCAATATCAAAAACCAAGAGGTCAGCAAAATTACCAACAAAATCAGCCAAGATTCGAGGCTGATAGTTTCTGATATGGAAAAATCAAATTAAGCTTGAACTGAGATTAGAGGCTGATAGTTTCTGATATTCTGTGCTTTAATTGAACCGTTAATCATATCACAAAAACGCTTGAAAGTTTATTATTAGATTTAAGTGGACAACAATACCAATGACCGACTTAACACCAGTCATAACATCGCTGAAATATAAAACTATGGTGGAAGGGCAATTTGGTCAATATGATTCCTTGCTCAAACTCGCCAAAAATCCAAAAAATATGTACTGCTTTTGAAAAATCATACAATAACAAAAAAATATTTTACTATTTTACATTTTAATTTTTGGATAATTTTCTGGTAAATATTTCGTTTTAACAAAAATTCAAAATTTCAAAAAGATTTTCGTTTTTATTTTTACATATTATTTATTTTATTTAAGTTAAGTTTTTTTTTAACGGAAAAACACGTTAAGGTATTTGATTATCGAGACAAAGGTCCTCGGTAATTCTTTTAAGTTAAAATTACATTATTTAACTCTTTAATTTATTTAATTGTTTAATTCATTAATTTATTCTTTTAAAATTAAATAATCGGTATTTCGTTAATTATGAATAACGAATTCGGTCATTTTAACAAATTACATCCTAATTCGTTACCCTAATTCGCTTTCGCACTCTGTAACGAAGCACACTCTATTCATTATGCATATTTAACGAACTAGACACGACTTAAGGCTAATTCGTTAGTCTTATGCTTCAAAATTTAACGAATTAAGTCTATTTCGCTATGCCATGTGTTAAAATTAACTTAACGAATCAGGTGATTCGTTAGTTCAAATTTCAAACGAATCAGTTGATTCGTACATTGGGAATCGTGCAATGTCAGATATATAGGACGACGTACATACGAACCGACTTCCTATTCATCATCTTAATCTATATGCTTAATACGTTGTTGTGAACCACCATTTTGATGTCATTATAGTTGGAATGGGTTTCCAAGATCCATAGTGGTCTTTGATCTTGTTTCATGTTGATGATCAGGGTTGTATCAGATTTCCGATTATTTATTTGACTTTTGAAGTTCTTGGTTAATTTTGACCTTGACTAACTGAGTCAAAGATTAAGCTTATTTTGGCCATTCGTTATACTTAACGAATTGGAACTAATTCGTGTCCAATTCGTTAAGTAATTCAACGAATTAGGACAACGAATCATAATTTATAACGAATCGGATTTAAATTCGTTATTAATAACGAACTAGACCTTAATTCGTTACCTTTTTCATAGTAATTCGTTAGTCCTCATTCGTTACTTATTTACTTGATAGCGAAATAGATAATTCATTATAATAATGTAACAAATCAGTCTGTTTCTAACGAATGACATTTTATTTAAGTAATTTAATACTTTAAATTGATAATTTTCAAAAATTTACAAAGTTATGTTTATATAACTTTTTAATATTACTGATTCTCGACGTTATTTGTTTAGAATTATGGATGATAATATGGTCCAAGATTCCCCAGCTGTTGTTCAACAACAACAAAAACAACAACAACAACAACTAGAGATGCCTGTACTGCCGTACGACAAAAGGCATAATGTTTGTGCCTTTGTCGGTACTAACTTTGCAGACGAAGCTTTATTTGGGACTTTCCTAGCTTTTCTGAGACGTTCGGTGATACATTTTGCTGTAACCGCAAGGCCTAAAGTGTATCTGAGTAATGTTAGAAAATTTTGGAATACCGCTCAGTATGTTGAAGCCGACAATCACATTACTGCTACAATCAATGGAACAACTATCACTGTGGATACTGATGTGATTAGACGTGTTCTTCATTTTGGGTACAACATTGACAATCCGTGTGAGTTTGACAAGGGATTGATCAAGGGTTTGTTTAGAAGGGTTTATTATGGAGGTAACATTGATGATTCGATGTACAACAAGAATGGATTAAGGACGACCTACAAGTATCTCTTACATGTGTTGATCCACTGATTGGGAGGTCGTAAGGGTGGTTTTGATGAATGCCGGATCATGTTACAGTCGGCATTTGTCGCATTTATTCTCAACAAACCGTTCAACTTTTCAGAGATGATTTTTTATCATCTTAAAGAACAATGTCTTCAAACGGTTCAAAGAAAGAAGTTCTTAATGTATCCACGATTTCTCCAGTTAATTATTCAAGACTTGATTCCCAATTTGGTCATTGATCAAACATTGGTGAATGATGTTCTACCACTAGATCATATGACGGCTGATACTGTACGACGTATGAAGATTTACAGAAAGGATCCTCCTCCAACCAAACGTCTGACTGGTCATCTGGTAGATCCATATTATGTATGTCCTGACAATGATCGCTGGATCCATGACGATTCGGATTCTGAGCATGAGGAGGAACCAGGTGGGAATGAGGGAGGTGATGATGGTGGTAATGGTGGTAATGGTGGTGATGGAGATGCTGCTATCCTTGAACAACAAGCTGCGGTTGAAACAGCTTTAGTGGATACAATTGCTGTTCAACGCAAGCGAAAAAGAGAAAGAGTTAGCTTCTGAAGGCTCTTCTAAACGTCGAGTATCGGCTGTGGCTGGCATCTTGTTTGGAGTTCAACCTCCAAGGTCGTCCACTTCTCAACGCCCGGCTGTGCCGCTTACTACTAGCACTCCGGAGCTTACTTTGACGACCACGCTTACCTCGGATCCTAGGCTTGGTATGCTTCCCCAATCGATCTTATCCAATATACCAAGGCCTCCGACTGCTAAATCGGTGGTTTCTCAAACACCAATGTTGATGCCTTCACCAGATATGTCATTTCTGAGGCTCAGTCATCCTATGGGTCCAGTTCAGCCCATTCCTCCTTCTTTTAATGCTTTGCCTCAAGATCAGCAGATGGGTATGGTGTTGAGTCTACTACATTTGTATGAAAATCAAATGTCTACTGATCGTATGACTCAAGAACGTATGATTGAAAACCAGAGGAAGCTGTTAAGTTATGTCTCGTTTTGTCAAAAGCAGAAGAAGGCCCTACGTGAGATTGTTGAGTCTCAGGGTGTGAAACTGAAAGAACAAGAAGATCTCATCTTGCAACTTACATGCAAGGATGATGAATTAAAGAAACTCAAGAACGATGATGAAGATCCAGATGAGTCGGGTGCTGGAGGAAGTGAGCCACAACAAGCTCATGGCTCGTCTGCTGGTGCGAGTACAAGTGCTACTGATGACTCAGGCAAGTAGATTATCACTTATCAAGATTATAGGGCTGTCAAACCAATTGAGATGATCGAGGCCGATACTGTTATTTTTATTGATGGCGAGGGGGTGATTAGAAGCATGGTTAATGCCTATGAGATTGTTGTGGGGCAGTTTGTTGAGAAATCACTAACACGAGAGCAGATTGCTATCTTGATTCGTCTGAATGATGAAGAATTAACCGTGTTAGAGGCTGAGGAGGACATTGAGGTAATGAATGATGAAGATATCTTAAATGATCCGAATGTTGAAATGAGTACAGGTTTTATCTATGAGATTGAGGAGGTTGAGGTCGAGGATGTGACTGTTGAGGAATACCCTGATCTGTTTCAACATACCAATGTTGATCAGGGTGCTCCAATATTCACTGAAGAAATGGTCAAAGAAGCAGAAGATCATCTGGAAAAGACTGCCAAGGGAAAGAACGTTGTTGATACAAGATTCGATTCAAAGATCGATCCGTCCCTTGCAGATATTCAGAGTTGGTTAGCTCATCAAGACAAGAGGGCTGGTAAAATTATTAAAGCACATCGGTACGTCGAACATGAATTGAAGGTAGAAGCCATAGCACGCGCCAAAGCTAATCAGATGACATCTTTCAAGACCGTGTCTAAAGTACAAGGTGATATCATTTCTTGGCTTTTTTGATTCTGATTTAAAAGTATGTATTATCAAATGGGAGAAGGGCATTCAGTATTATGAAAGAATGTATGATGTCCTCTCACTACCAAGATGGGATTTAAGTACTCTTGCGTATCGTCCATTTATTAATCGTGGTGGAAATCACCAAGGAAGTTGGTTTCACCAACACTTGCTGTTTGAGGTGAACAACGGATTTAAGTATTTTAAACCACAAATTCCCATCCGCAAGCGTATCGATGAGATCGATCCAAGAACAGGTTGGAGAAATCTGGTTCTTAAGGTAAAGCCGCCAAAGACCATGAAGCGTGTACCAATGAAGACGATGAACCAACACATGTATTTATCCTTCAACCGCTGGTACTACGACAACAAAACTAGTGAGGCCATCATCATGTTGGGTAAAGGTTTAAAGACTGAGCTGATAAAGATCATCGATCTGATGTGGCTTGTTAATTTAACGAAGACCGACAATGACATGCTATTTAAGAACAAGATTTTGATTGAGCTTCGTGAAGACTATGATCTGGCAATGCAATTTCAACGCGTTGTTAGGGTGTGTCATGAACATGGGATTCACAGCTACAGGGATTGGCAGACAAGACGTTTCAAGTAATTTACAAGACAAAGAGCACAAGATGAGGGGATGTTTGTTAGTGCACGGTTGAGCGTCTCGAGTCTTTGTATCTATAGTTAATGTATTTGTGGATTTATTAATGTAATAAACATTTAAGTTATTAAGTTAGTTCGCTAACGGAGTTGGCTAGTTCGATAAGGATGTTTAGCGAACTAGCCCTTAAGTTAAGATCACTCCTGATTCGTTAAGGATGTTTAACGAATCAGGGAGTGATTCGTTAAGGTTTATTTCGTTATTTGTAATGTAACGAAGGCGGTGTCTGATACGTTATGGAATATTAACGAATCAGACTCGTCTTCTATATATAGTGGTGTTATTCCACTGTTTAATTTAAGTTTTGAGTTAATAGTAACAAACCCCTGCCGAATTACTCTCTCAAGCTTCAATATTAATATTATACACATACATACAATTAATATAACATATACAACATACAATCAAGCGTAATTATGAACTAGATCCTTATTAAAGGTTAATTATATATATACATCTCAGATCTGAAATCTGTGTCTCGGATTAACGAGTTCAAACAAATTTCAAGTACTAGATGTTGTCATGAACTGATTATATGCTGCAAACAGTTAGTAGCCTCTCACAAACACATCGGATTTGTTTAAACAAGTTGCAGAAAATGATGTGTTCGAATAGTTGAAATGTTTGTTGATATGATGTTAATCCTCGAAGTATTTTTGCGGATAATTGTTTATCATGAGTAGATATGGATTATTCACGAGCATATGGAATTTCAATTCAGATTTCATTTCCGTGTAGATGTGCTTTTGATGCTGAACATTTATTTTACATGCTGCTGATTTTTTAAGTCTCGAATATATTAGGCCTCTAACTAAGTGTTCGAGTTGCTTCATAATTTATTATTCGAGTATTTAGCAGCTGATGCATATATTTTCATTCACGAACAGAGAATACCACGAGTACATTCATTCACGAACATAGAATACCACGAGTCCAAATATCATTCAAGAGTGAATACGAGTGCGATTCAATCCTAACCCAGATCCGAGCTCCACCGTTTATAATAGTAACAATTACTCACGCTTCCGCACCGAGGCTCGGTTCTGTCATAACCTTCACCTTCCTTGCTTGCAGAGATCAGTGCTAAAGAGTTTCTTTCTCTGGAGGATATTTCTATTGCTACCTTTGTTGATGCGGATGTTACCCCAGGTGTCCCAATGTTATTGAGAACACCATGGATTTCCGCCAATCTTGTCACCGTAGCTCTACCTCCACCTCTTCTAGCCTTCCTCCCAAGAGGACTGTTAGGAAGGTTGCTTCTACTCCTGTCCGGAGTAGCAAGAGGTTCAAAGAGACACATGTTCCTAGGTCCAACACTTTTGATCCTATTGAACTGGATGATGATGTTGCCCTTGTGGCTTCTATTACTGGCTTCGCTCCTTCTGGTGTGGAGAAGCTTTCTAGAAGTCCTTCTCTTTCACAATTTAAGGTTCCTTCCAAGCCTTCTTTTTGTAAGAAGTTTCCTCAGGTTGCTGGCAAGAAGCCTATCCCTGCATATGCTGAGAAGAATGTAGAGAAGGCCAAGAAGCATATTGGCAACAATGTAGAAGGTGCTAAGGAAACTGTTAAGCCTGCTACTACTGAGGCTGTTATGACTGAGAAGGCTAATGGAAAAGGTGCTGATGGATCTTCAGAAGGTAGTCCCAACCCTGAGTCAGCTGCTATCTTTGTTTCTTCTTGGGGTGTTCGTGAGTGTGACGTATTGAAGAAAATGCCCATTTTTCGGGATCTTCTACTTCATTGTATTCCTCATGCTGAGAAGGTGATTGTTGATAGTTTCAGTGATAGTGAGCTTAGGGTAAGATTTTCAGTTCTTAGCTTATTTGTTAGCCCTAGTTCCCAAGGGTATGGGTCGGTGGTGTTATACGCCTGTTTAGATAAAGAAGATTGAGGAAGAAAATGGGAAGTTGAAAGGTACCTTGGTTGAGGTGAATGAGAAGGTTGTGACCTTAATATCTCATGATCAGACTTTAGTTCATGATCTTGTTGTTGCCATGGACTCTACTAAAGATGATCGTAGTAAGGTGGAAGCTTATGCCAAGGATCTATAGCTTCAGAAGGTTAGTGAAGAGAGGAACTTGCTTGTTGAGGAAATGAAGAAGCTAGTTGTTGAGCGCAGGAAGCTAGAAGCTGAGAAGCAAAAGCTGGCTGATGAGATGCTGGCTTCTTCCGTTACTATTGCTGATCTCCAAGCCCAGGTTAATGATCTTTTCTCTGAAAGACGTTTGATTTTTGAGCATGGTATTCCTCACGTAGTGTCCTACCTCTTGCATAGTGGTGAGTTTAGCTTGGCCCTTGGTGAAGTTTATACAAAGGCCATTGCTCCCGGCCAAGCTGTTCGTCCCCTTGCGGGTTTGACAAGATATCAACCCCATGTTGCTACTGATTTTGCAGCTTCTATGAGAGCCTTGGAGATGAAGACATTCCCTTAACTTGAAGTTGTTGCTCGCTGCCATAACCTTCCCTTCTCAGCTTTCCAATCTATCGAGCCGGAGGTCTCAAGAAGGAGTTGGCACATCAAGTGATTCAAGCCATGGTTAGTAAGATTACAAGGAAGTATGGTTCTGATGAGGGCCATGAGGATGATGAAGCTCATGTTGAGTTCGAAGATACAACTGACCAGGCAGCTGACTAAGATGAAGGGGAAGTTGAGGTTACTCCTTCCCAGGTTGATAACTATGAGTGGACTCTTTCCCCATTGCGAGAAGTTGAGCATACTCCTTCTCATGCCACTAATGAATCTTCTCAAAATGACGTTGATGATGAACCAAAGACTTCCGGTGGCGATGATGAGGATGCTACTGCTGATGAGTAGCTTTGTGTTTATCAAGCTTTGTTTGCGAAGCTTTTTTGTATGTTGGTTCAGTAAGCCGTTGTTGGCATAAACAATTTACTATCTATAAGCTTCGTGTGTGAAGCTTCTTTATGTTTTGGTTATGTAAGCCATTGTTGGCATATACAATTATCACCTTATGCTTGTGATGTACGTTGCACCTTAGGATGGTGCTTTTAACGTTTTATATGCTAGTTACATAGTTTATTTTATCTACTTAACTTTTTTATTCTTGTTTTTTTATTTTTGCAATGTCTTTGAAAGTTCGTTAAGGAGGGATGTTGCAGACACTCTTCCTTTTCTGGTAACTAAGAACCGATGCAAATTTTATCCTATCCGCTTGTCAATCCACAAGATTTTATTTAACTCGTTTTGTGGTACATTGTTTACACAATTCCTATGTTTCTTGAGCTTGTTTGCTTGATAAGATTTTAAGGATTTAGTACTTGAGGAGCTAATTGGTAAGAGATGCTCAGTCTCGTTTCCTGGATATAATATATTTTTAAGTGCTCCATGGAGTCGTATTGTTTTAGGGACTCACCCTGTATACAGGAAGATATAGCGTCTTGTTTCCTATTGAGTGATATGGCCTAGGAGCTCAACCCTTTACATGAGTAGGAACTTACACCAGACCTCATGGAGCCTAATTTGGAGGGGCCCACCCTTAGATAGGATAAACAAACAAGTGTGTTACTCAAAATGTATCATAATTCATTGATGTTTTCAATATTGTTGTACAAAAACAACTATTACAAGGACTTTGAATTGTTGTCCTAAACTAAAAATATTTCTTGTCGGTCCCGGTTGATCACTCAATCCATCTAAGTCGTAACCCACACAAAGAGTGTTGACAAGAAGGTTAGCGACGCAGCTAGATTGGAGAAGAATAGCAGTGTATTAAAGCACAATCAATGACACACTAATTGTTGCTTGAAGGACACAATAAAGACACACACACACAAATACTCAAAAGATTTCCATTAATAGTAAGTCGATTACAAAAAGGAAATCATTAGCGTTCTAAGAAAGGAATGATATGATTCTAGGCAGAATATCCGTAAGAATATGTCAGCCGTCAAATCGTTGTCAATTAATTCAGGTGTCTATCAAGCGTCCGTCCTTCTTTCTCTTTTTAGGCGTTCCCTAGATCATTCTATTTTTAGGCCTGCCACCTGACAATTGTTATTCCTTCTAGAAACCATAATCATTAATTCATATTCAGATAACATATTACAAAATATACTAAGTGTAAAACAGGTCTTCAGGTAGGCTTTGTGATGTTTTTCATCTCCGAGTAGACCTGGTAACCTTGAAGTGTGCTTGGGAACACTTCTTCGAGTAGACTTTACTTGGAGTATTTTCCTAAGAAAATACTCACCTAGCAGACTTTAATATTCCTGATGATAACAATCTTTACTTGGTATGATCCTACGAGCAAACTATTCTTCATGAACCCTTCAACTCTTTGTTAAAGAATAACTTATTAAGCAAACCAAAGTGTGCTGGTAACACTGTTTGACTTGTGCTGGTAGCACTGTAGCTTGCTTGGAGTTGAACCTTGCTAGGAAAAGTTCTTTGAATGTTTCTTGAATAGCTTTCCCAAAGCATGATCGGACTACTGTTTATTAATCAAACCTTGCTAGATCTTCCAAAATACTTGGCATTAATAGCTTGGTTTAGTCAAGCGTTTGCTAGTAAGAAAACTATGCTCGACCTGAAGAATACCTTGCTAGATGAAGTGAACTCTGCTCGGATTATCACTTAAAAAGACTTCAAGAAGATAACTGTTCTCGGAAGGCAAAATACCTTGCTAGGATTAAGTAAAAGCTTGCTCGGAGGTTCAAGTGTGCCCGATGTCTATACTTAGCCGTTTTCAGGGAGGTTGAGAATATTCCAATCTTCCTTTAGTTCATTTTCTCATCCCAACAATCTCCCCTAGATTGGAACATACTCAGCTGTACCAAAATACCTCTATGGTTACATACACTTAGATCAAAATACACGTCAAATCAAAATCAAATTACATATCAAAGTAAAAATATTACAAAGTGAGAATTCTATCCAATGGACATTAAAAGGCAAAGCCTAAACTAAACATTCTCCTCATCTTCTGGAGTTGTGGGCTGCTTGTCTTCTTTCAATTCTCACTCCACCTGCCTTTTCCTTAAATATAAACAATTGTTGTTGATGAGGATGATTTTCAGGAATTTTCCATTTCATTATGTCTTTCAGATCCTCATCATGAAGAAAGGTCAGGTCTTCATCAATTTTAATAGTGGCCAAAGTCGTTCCACAATGTTCCTGAGAATGTAGAAACCATTGTTCTCATTGTAGTCAATTCTTTCAATTCTACCATTCTGTTGAACTTCATGGTTTGGCCTAGTCATTCTTCTTCTCATACTGATGTAGGTTATCATGTTGGCCAACTGGTCTATGTTCCCTACTCTACAAATGTAATCCAACTCAGCAAGATTAATGTCACTCAATCTCTTTCCTCTTCTTGTATTATCATTATTTGTTAACTTTAATTTCTTTTTCTTCTCCAACAAGGGGAATCCCATCCCTGCTTCACTTTTCAATACTTTGACAGTTCATTTTGCTGCCTTCCTACAAGCCTGTTTCTATCATGATAGTTATATAGGTTCATGCATCTTTTCCAATTGTTCCCTCTTGTATTCTACAAAGTCTTCTTTGAAAATAATCTCCTTCAATTATCTACTTTCCAACACAACTTTCAATGTTTGAGAAACAGAGTCATAGAACAGCTTTATAGGTAGGTCCACATTAGTTGGTGGCCTTTCTTGTCTTTGTTGAGTAATTCTAGTTGCAGAACTCTGTCCTCTTAAAGAAATTTGTGCTCTTGAAGCTGATGGCCTTCTTGGAACAGATTCCTTGGGTGTAGTGGCCCTGTCTAATCCAAATTTCTTCTCATATATGCAGATCACCATCTCCGCTGGAATATTCAATAGAGTTACAAGATTTTCACCTCCATCTCAGAATAATCTACCAATCATATCCATCATATTTTCATCCCCAAGCTGACCGGCTGGTACAAACTTTACTCCATCACGTCCAGCTATGAAGCTCTTGTGTTTCATTGCTTTTCCAACAACTTCTCCCATACAACCTTTTGTTCATAAAACAACTCCTTTAATTGGGCCTGTCCCAGCATATCAAAAACATTTTCTTTCATACCCTTGTTTTTCATTACTTCCTTCAGGGTCTTGATCATCTTCTCATCTTCCCATGGGTCTCTGTGTTCGACAGGTTCCAGTTTGACTTGTATAGGGACATATGGTTTTGTTGCTTTAGCTCTTTCAAGATTATCCTTCTCCATCTCGGATAACAATAGAGCCAGTTTTTCCGATCTGCTCATACCCTCAAGTTCACTGAGTCTCCCTCTTGCTTCCATCAATCTATCCAACAACTCCAATTGCTCATTATCCCATATTCTCTTCTTTTCTATCTTACTCTTCTCAGCCAAAGATACAAGTCTTGATTTTTCTTTGTAGAAGTTTCTGATTGATCTTTCATTGATAGTCTTCTAAAGTGAGATTTAACCTTTTCTTATGTAATACTGTCAACCAGCTCTAGAGCCATTCCTCTGTCAATCAAGTATTTACATTTTCCACCAAACCTCTTTGACAATTCATTGATCTTCTTAGTGTGTTTTATCTCCTTAGCCAATCTCTCCCTTTCTTCTTCCTGAATAGTTTCTCTAGTCAAGTTATAATTTCTTTGTAAATCATTAAAGTTCATTCTGCTCAAATCTTTTTCATTTAAACCATGCCTTCTAAGATATTTTCCGTATTTCATAGAATCTGTATTTCTCTTTTCCAGCCTTTTTCGGATTTCATAGTCTTCTTTATCAACCAACTTTTGCAACTCCTCATCAAATAAAGGAGACAACTTTTCAAAATTGTATCCATGTCTTATCAGACTCACAATTAGAGGATTATTCCTCCTTGTTTCATCAAGAATCTATTGTATATTCTCCCTCTATTCATCAGTTATTTCAATTTGATGTGATACAACAGTTTTAACTCAGCCTTATCAGCTTGTCCATCATCATCATCATCATCATCTTCATTGTTATCATTATCATTACTATCATCATCAGCAACACTCTCATCAACTTCTGAATCATCATCTTGTTCAGTTGAATCATCAAGTGCATCAATTCTTGGTTCATGAAGATCAGGTTCAGTATCAGGCATGACAACCTGAATAGGAACAGCCATTACAGGGCTTGTGTGTTCCTCAGGGCTCTCAACAACATATTCAGGATCATCATCCTTCTTAGCCCTTTTCTTCACTGCCTCATCAGCATTTTGATCATATTCATCATCTCTGAACTTCTTTCTAGTATATTTCTTTCCATATATGTCATCATCTTCACAGCTCCAAGCAGAAGGGTTTTTCTCAATATCTTTTTCAACTTGTTTCACCCATCTTTTTGCAGCTGTAGTTATGAGAGGTTCTCCAACCTTGTCAGGTACCATCTGCTTAATAGGTTCATCATGTGTAATTTCAGCAGTGGTTGGGTCTTCAGATTCAACAAATTTACTAATAACCAAAGCTAAGGTGTTGTCAACCTCCTCAGCTTGTTTCATCTTTATCAAGACCTTAATTACTTCCTAGTCAACATCATCATCATTCTGATCTAGAGTTTTGGCAATGTTTGCTTGTTCAATCAAGTTCTTGCTTAGCCAGCTCTTCTACAGTCATGGTTTGGGCCATAAATTCCCTTTCCGTTGTTTCCCTTACAATATTGGCATGCCTTCTGGCAGCCTGTGCATTCTCATCATCTTCCTCATCATCCACATCCTGTGTATCAACAGGCTTTTCTTCAGGTTCAGATTCAGCTATAGCTTTCCCTTTTTTCCTTTCTAATTCCCTCTTCTTCAGATTGGGTGGGAAAATTGTCAAACTCATCCTCCAATCTCTTTAACTCTTCTTCATTAGCCACAATTTCCTTCTCCTTTCTTAACAAATCCTCATCAAAATCTCCATACATGGTATCTAAATCATCTTTATCCTATGCAGCCTGCTTGGAACTTTCTTCAATTCTTTCTTGATCATTAAGAACTAGTTCCTCATCTGTCGCACCTTCATCCATCACTTCATCAATGGCAACAACATCAGTTGCATTGGCTTCTGTTGTCAAAATATTTTCAGTGGATTGAGCATTCATAACAACATCATCTTCATTCACTATCTCCCTTTCTCCTTCCTCAGTCACCACATTCTTCTTTGATAATATATCTTGAGCATCATAGTTTTGCTCACCTCCATCTGAGTCATCTCCTTCATACCATTCATCATCAAATCCTCTTTCATTACTATCATCAATATCACTGTCATCATACATATTTTAAATATTCTTTAATCCATCTTTAGCTCCACCTCAACATCTACCATTTCCTCATCAGCAACAGTGGCCATTGAAACATTCTCCCCCTGTTTTGGTACAGCTGAGGTTTTCTCAACCTCAGCCTCCAGGGCTTGAATTTTCAATAAAGCTTGAGCCAGATGTTCCATTAAATCAACATTCTCCTTTACAGCACTTCATACCTCCCCCTGACCTCAATGTTTTCGCTTATAAGATTCAGTTTTCTTCTGAGTAGAAAATCATTATTGGAAGAAGTTTGAGTAGGTAGGTCATGAAAAGGATCAGGTATTTTAGTGTGAGTTTGGGTAGGTTCAATGGGTGGGCTTGGGGCATGGATGGGTGATGTTTGGAATAGGGATGTAGATGTATGTTGTGAAGTTTCAAAGTTTTGGGAATGGGCTGGGGATCGGATTGGTGTGGGTGGGAAGTTTAATAAGTGAATGGGAGTTGGTTGAGGAATGTAAGGTTCATGTATATTATGGCTTGGGTCCTGGATTAAGGTTTGGGTTTGGGTTAAGGGTTGGTCAGAGATTTGATCATTTTGGTCATGGGTTTTAGGTGGGCATTGGGTATGGGTGGGTGGTGTTTGAATGGGTGGGGATAGAATGGTTTGGTCATGAGGTGGTGTGAAAGGTGGTGTGGCTGGGGGTGTAGGTAAGGGTGTGGTTGGTGGTGAGGTTATATGCACATTCTCCCCCTGAACTTGTTCAGTAACAACATTTTCTCCTTCAACTCCTCCATCTCCTCCGTCTCCTCCATCTCCATCAGAATCATTATCATCAACATCCATCACATCCTCCTCTTCTCCTTAGAGGTTAACTCTGGTATAGGTATTATATCGGCATCATGATCAATTAACCACGAAAGAATATCAAACTCAGCATGTGGGTTAAAAAGGCTTGTTCTTGCCAATTTAGCAATCCTTTTGTAGACATTAGGATTCTGAAGCACATGAGTGGTTCCCATCGTGGGTAAATCTTGTAACACTTGGTTAAAGAAAATCTGGAGGAATCTGGGATAGGCTAAGAATTTTTCTTTGTTAGGCTTCCGCAACATACTAACCATTCCTTCAAAGATCATCTTCAAGAAATTAAATGGAAGGTCATAAACAACTGCAACTGTTGCATTCGCCAAATCCCGACTCATAAGAGTCCATGATCCCTTCCTATGGGCAAAGCCCTGTATGATGTGGTGAATCAAAAACCGATACAAGTTTGGGAACATTCCCTTTTGAAAATTGTCCTTCCTTTACATTCCCTTGATAACCCATTGTTTGTATAAAAATCCTCAGAAGATGATATGTGGTAAAGTTTATTGGATTGTGGTCATCATCATGTAGCAATAGACATCTACGAATAAGTCTTTCAGTAACCTGTATTTCGTGAGTTGCCGCGGTAGCATCCAAACGCCTACCATCGTAATCATCTATCAGTTCAGCAGAGCGCCAGAAATCCAAAAGATGATTTCTATAGAATACAAGGCACTCTATCAAGGAAAATCGAATATTGGACCTTTGTAGCCACCTGATCATGTATGCCACCTCATCATTATCCGGAGTTACTTGCAACAGAGCACACATGTTATGCTTGTTCTTAAAAGGATATGTCGGTTCATCATCCGCCATATATGTTCAAACATAAACACATTCAAAGAAAATATTAGTCATAAAGTTCATATTTTTGAATAATCTTAGGTTACAATTTGAAGAAGTAGAGAAGAAATGTCATTAAGAACCTGATCTTCGACAAATTGATAACCTACACAACAAACAGAGAAATAGTATAAATGAAAATTAAATTCCCATAGTTACATAATCATTGTTGGAAAACACTTAATTGATGTTTACTGAGTCGGATTTTGTGGGCTGATTAATGAGAGTTAGGGATTTAGAGTTAACTGACTTAATGCGGTTGGTTTTCTTAAACTAGAGCGAAAGTGGAAGGAGGGAGAGAGATGAAAATGTTAAGAATTTCTCTAACTCCCTCTTTTATACATTTTTGAAAGTGGGTTTTAAATGATTGTTGTGTTTTAGTGAGTAAATAGCTGTCAAACAGTAACATTATCCAAATATGTATCTTTTCAATTTAAACCTTGCCCGATAATGTTTTCCCATTTGAAACCTTACTCGTCAAAGCACATGTTTGTAAACCTTACCCGAAATGTATATTCACTTAAGTTTGCTTGGTTAAACATATATTAACAACCTTGCTCTTTCTTCTGAATAACTCAAACCTTACCCGAAATTTCATAATTAGTTAGCAAATATTCAATCAAGTATACTTTGAAGCCAAGTATGCTTGATATACTTCAAGAATACAAAGTGTGCTAAAGAAGGACTCTTTCACAAAGTGTACTCGAAAAGTATAGTTTCGAAATTACCAAGTATATTAAGGAAACATTTGAAGATCTCAAAGTGTGCTCGAAACCTAAAGTGTGCCCGGAAAACAAAGTTTTCCCGAAAACACTTGTAATTTCAAAGAATCATATTCACAATCATGAACTATGCTAGACAAGAACTTATAACAGTTAACAACATCAAAGTTTACTTGAAACAAGTATTCTCAGCATATGCAAATAACACTCACAAAGCTTGCTAGAATTATCTAAAACAACCAATAAAACAGTTAAGCTTGCTAGAAAGTTCAGAAATCAACAAAGCTTGCTAGCAAACAGTTTTACTTCTAAACTAAACAGTAAAGTGTGCTAGACGGTACAAACTATATAAAAGCTTGCTAGAAATTTCATATTCAGCATCTAGAAATGCAAAGCTTGCTAAAAATAATTCAAATATCCTATAAAATAGTTAAGTGTGCTAGAATAACTTGAACTTGTTAAAGCTTGCTAAAAGTAACATATTCAAATTCAAGCTTGCCTGATAGGGGTAAACTTCAACTAAAATACTCAAGTCTACCCGAAACTATGTAAAACATCAAAGCATGCTCAAAATAGATAAACTTAGACCAAGACATCTAAGTGTGCCCGAAAAGGTTAAGAAATTTCAAACCTTACTCGAAAGTACATATTCATACCTTATGAAGGAAAAATGCAACTCTTTTGTCTTAAACCAAATGTCAAACATATTTATCATTTAAAATCATTGTTTAAGAGCAAATGGTGCATTTAGAGATAAAATTTCAGTTGTCTTTCCTTTCAAATCATTTTCTTTATTTCACTAAAAAGATCTCAATCATGGGATCATATTGACTAAGTTGCTTCTCAATACTTCATTCTTAGCATTATTATGACAGTTTAGACAGGTTAACAGCAGGTCTAGACTTAGCATGAATTTCATTTCTTTGGTGATATGATTAAGGTTCATTTAAGATGCATAATACTAAATGGATAACACATATTGCTTTCTGATGCTCCATATCTACTCTCAAGGCTTATTTGGTTTTCTCCAGATCACCCCGAATTAACTCTGACCCCCTGATATATGGTCAAAATTTTAATGACAGAACAGTTTAAAGAATTAGATTTTTCGTTTCAAGTTTCACAAACATATGTGAGGTTGAACGTTGGACTTACAGGCCACAAAAGTTGGACTTAAAGGCCTTTCATTCGGAATGTTTAAAGGACTTATATGATTGCCTCCACCCCTGTAGTTCTAAAATTGACTCTCATGTTTGCATTTTTTTTTATAAAAATTTGTGAACACTTATCAACTTTTGGTTGAATAAATTGTTGAAATAGTGTAGTTCACATTTGTTCTTTGTCATTCTTAAATAAGACAATTCATTTTTGGTGATCAAATACCAACGGGCTCGTGTATTACTGGATATACACTTTTCTGCCTATCTTTTGGAAAGATGTATCTTGGAACATGCAGAGACAACAATGTAGCTCCACATTAAGCTTAGCAGATTCATTATGTTTATATCACCTTAGATTTTACACATCATGGAAAGCAATCATACATGTCAATGACTACACTAAGTGTCTTTTTGGGTTATTAAATCCATATGATTGGCCAAATAGTCAATGTACTATCATTTCCCAATTAATACATAAAAACACAATATTAAAAACTCAATCACCCCAATCACTCTTAGTTTTCCAGGTAAATGGCTATCTAGTATGACCACAAGAGGTTAACAGGACCAAACACATGAGAATACATGTCCTTTCAGATTAGAGTAATTGACATAATTTTAAGTGAAAGAATCAGAAAAATCACATCATATTTGCCCCCAAATGCTTTCAGTCTTTAGGTAAATGGCTATCTTGTTAATCTATAAATAGATGATAGGACCATACATATACAAGTATATGTCCTTCCAACTTGAGCAAATGACATAAGTTTAAGCAAAAATGAGTAGTTTCATATTATAAACACCTTGTGAGATCTCTTCATTTTAAAAACCTTTTAAGCTTCTATAAAGCTTTGACCTGAATAATCTTATCATATCTATGCACCATTAATCAACTTGCTCTGTTTTGTCAAAGATGTTTTAAGCAAAATTTATTTGAACTTGCAACTTTGACACAAAATATATTTTGACACATACAGAAAGTAACATATTCAAATCATAATCTTAAATGATATCTGTGACATTTGTCAATTTTTCGTATTCATATTTGTATTTGTTTTTATTTAACCGACCCGTTTTGTCATTTCAATGTACTTTTTTTTAAAGTTATCAATTTATATCATATTCAAATATTTAATGTTCGTTTATGTTCATTATCTATTCATATAATTTAATCTACGAATCTCCGAGCCTTAAACGTTTAAAAAAATATATAATAATCAAGTTCAAACTATGTGAGTATAAAAAGTAAACAATCCAAAGATAAACAAGTTTTAATCAAATAGGTATAACTATAAAGTTCAAGGGTTAAAGAGTAAACAAAGTTAAATACAAAGTATAAAGGTTGAGAAGTACAGGGGCCAAAAGTGTAAATAGATTTAATTTATAATATAATAATAATAACACTAAAAGCCTCCCAGCCCCCTTCGTCCCTTCACGTTTTTCCGACCGAAGTCCGGCCGCCAGAATCTCGGTGCCGACAACTCCTAATATACCTGCATATACCTCGTTTTAATCTGTTATTAATCCCAAACGACGTCTCCACTAACTCTAAACAATAACATGCGATTTATTTCATCATTTACAACCTAATTAACATCAATTAATTCAACCCGTTAGAATTAAAGAGATTGAATCTTATTAACTCGATTAAAACACCAATCGACTTAATTGAAAGTATAAACAGGTCGATAATATTTATCTAAACCTTTTTCGAACATAATATCTCCTAAACAAGCTGTTTATAACCACTAATTCGTTCACCCACACCGTTCACCGTCTTTCCGGCATCATCCAAGGTAATTTTTATATTGTCTTGATTCGTTTTAACCCGACAAACAAAACCCCTAACATAAATCGGACAAATAGTTAGTAGATTTAGAGTATTAGATCAAGGGTTTGAATGAGGAAGAAGATGAAGATGAACTTGTGTATAAAAACTATATTTTCCATCTTTTAACAACCAAACTGATTGGTCCAGTGGTTGTGTATGTGCACTGTGGTCATGAAGACCCGGGGTTCAAACCCGGGTGACTGCAGATCCAGTTTATATTTTTGCTATAAATTGTTTTAATAGTTTTAACAAAACAAGTATAGATTTATAAATTATTATAAACAAATAAAATCAGTTTCTTATTAAAATAACAATTGTTTAGATTTGTTCTTACTCTTTTTATCCAAGAATCCAACTTGTAACAATTGCTTTGCTACAAGTGTCATTGCAAAAGGGGCACTTACCTAGTGGGTGAAGGAAAAGACAACCCGTGGTGCCAAAGTTGCTATGGCGATGCCATGGGATGAATTGAAAGAACTGATGGCCAAGAAGTTCTGCCCTCCGAGTGAGCTTATGAACTTGGAAGCTGAGTTATGGAACCTCAAACAAGAGAGTGGTGAGTACGTAGCTTACACTTCTCGTTTCAATGAACTCAGTGTGCTGGTACCTCACCTTGTTTCCCCAACTTCGTGTGCCATTGATAAGTACATTCGGGGAATACCGTGACAAATCCAAGAGAGTGTTTTGAGTAGTGCTCCCAAAGAACTTGGTGACGCGATCAATCTTGCTTCAACCTTAAATGATAATCATCTTATATCCGAGACTTTAACATTGAAGGGATCAAAGAAACCTGATAATAAACCCCTAACTGAGTCCAAAGAATCGAAACCCGAGTCATCCAAGCCTACTTTCTCCTCACACCACCATAGCAAGAAGCGTAAGAACTATGCGCTAACTCAACAATCGCACCTCAACCTCAAACTAACCTTGCATCATCATCCAAGAAACTCTACAACGGACCCCATCTGTATTGCAACTTTTGCCAACTTCATCACCCCGCCAATGCTGCTTGCTGTCAATGCACCCGTTGCAACCGTTTTGGGCACCTTAGCACTGTTTTTCGTGAGATTGCTATTGTACCAGCTGCTCCTCAGTTGTTTGCTCAACCCAACCCCCATCCTGTGCCATATGTTCAACCCATAAACCAGATGCGAGCTTGCTATAATTGTGGTGATCCTAACCACTTTCGCAATGCGTGTCCACGACTCGCACATGTGAACACCCTTCAGCTTGCTCCAGCTTCGCTGTACCAGGTTCAGGCGTACCAAACCCTGCAAGCTTACCAACCACAGATTCCACCATTATTGGCTAACCAAGCTCAAGTTCAGCCGCATCCCGCCATTTTAGCTCCTGCACCATAAGGTGGTCAGATCGTTCAAGCTGCTCAAGCTCCTCATGAAAATCGTGGGCGTGCTTTTATGATTAACGCCAATCAAGCTCATCAAAACGACGATATGGTGAATGGTACATTTCTCCTGAATGACCACTTTGCAACCATTTTATTTGATACCGGTGCCGATATGAGCTTTTTGTCTTTTGAATTTGAGCCTTTACTTAATAAACCTCGATCTAAGCTTATGAACTCGTATTATGTTGAGTAGCTAATGGTAAATCTGTAACAATTAACTCGGTTATTCTAAATTGCAAAATAAATCTAAACGGCCACAAGTTCTCAATCGACCTCATTCCTATGCAATTGGGAAGTTTCGACATAATAGTAGGCATGGACTGGTTATCTGTTCATCGTGCTGAAATTGTTTTCTTAGAGAAATTCATTCATATTCCGCTTGCCGATGGTCAAATTCTTCGTGTCTCTGGTGAAAAGCCTTTTTCCTTGAGCCTAAATTTTATCACTTGTTTTCAAGCCCAAACGTACTTACGCAAGAAGTATGTTGCATTCATAGCCCATGTGGTGGAAAAGAAGGAACGAAAAATTGAGGACATTCCTGTTGTTCGCGAGTCTCTTGAGGTGTTTCCTGATGATGTTTCTAGTCTTCCTCCTATTCGTGATGTGGAATTTCAAATCGATCTCGTGCCTGGTGCAACCCGATTGCTAGGGATCCGGTCTTGCTCCCTCTGAGACGCAAGAGTTGTCTAATCAAATCCAAGAACTTTTGGACAAAGGGTTCATTCATCCTAGTTCATCTCCTTGGGGCGCACCCGTGCTTTTCGTCAAGAAGAAAGATGGATCCTTCCGTTTGTGCATCGATTACCGCGAGCTCAACAAGCTTACAATCAAGAATCGTTATCCTTTGCCTCTTATTGACGATATTTTTGACCAACTCCAAGAAGCCTCATGCTTCTCAAAGATTGATCTTCATTCGGGTTATCATCAACTACGCATGCATGAAGATGACATACCCAAAACCTCTTTTCGGACTCGTTATGGGCATTACGAATTTATGGTTATGCCGCTTGGGCTAACCAATGCACCCGCGGTGTTTATGGATCTCATGAACCAGGTATGCAAACCTTATTTAGATAAATTTGTAATTGTTTTTATTTATGACACTCTTATTTATTCCAATTCCAAAGCCGAGCACGAAGATGTTCATTCCGTCCTTGATTTCTTAAGAAAGGAACAACTCTATGTTAAGTTCTCAAAGTGCGAGTTCTGGTTCAAAGAAATTTTTGTTCTTAGGGCTATAGTAAACGAAAAGGGTATCCACGTTTACCCAGCCAAAATCGAAGCCGTTAAGAATTGGAAAACTCCAACCACTCCTACTGAAGTTCGTTCATTTCTTGGTCTTGCGGGTTACTATCGTCGCTTCATTCTTAATTTTTCCAAGATTGCTTTGCCCCTAACCTCACTAACTCACAAGGATAAAACTTATGTATGGGGGGCCAAAGCAAGATGAAGCTTTTCATACTCTTAAGCGCATGCTTTGTGATGCACCATCCTTGCACTCCCTGAGGGCAATGAGGATTTTGTTGTCTATTGCGATGCTTCCAATCAAGGCCTCGGTTGTGTCCTTATGCAACTAGAGGTAAAGTTATCGCTTACGCTTCACGACAACTTAAGATTAATGAAAAGAATTATACAACGCATGATCTTGAACTCGGTGCCGTTGTATTCACGTTGAAAATCTGGAGACATTATCTTTGTGGCACTAAGTGCGTGGTATTCACCGACCACAAAAGTCTTCAACATAATTTTGACCAAAAAGATCTAAACATGTGGCAACGACGATGGGCTGAACTACTTAGCGACTACGACTACGAAATTCGTTACCATCCTGGTAAAGCGAATGTTGTAGCCGGTTCCCTTAGTCGAAAGACCCATGTGAAATAAATTCTACTTCATTGTGTGACCGTTCATACCGATCATCAACTCCGTATCTTTGAAGCCCAACATGTCTCTGTCACCGAGGGAAATATGTATGATGAAATGTCTTGTGGTGTCGAGAATCAACTTGAAACTAAGCGTGATGGTTTATTGTATTACCTCAATCGTTTGTGGGTCCCTAATCGTGACGATCTTCACACATTCATCATGGAAGAAGCTCATAAATCTCGATATTCCTTTCATCCCGGTGCGGATAAGTTATATTTCGATCTACAATCCACATTTTGGTGGCCCGGTAGGAAGAAAGATATCGCGTTATATGTGGGAAAAAGCCTTACTTGCGCTAAAGTTAAGGCCGAGCATCAACGACCATCTAGTTTGCTCGTTCAACCACACATCCCTGTCTGGAAATGGGAATATATCTCTATGGACTTTGTCTTCAAGCTCCCGACTACTAGAAACCGTCACGACGGTATTTGGGTTAATGTTGACCGTTTGACTAAGTCCGCGCTTTTCATCCCGATCAACGAAAAGTTTTCGGTTGATTAACTCACTCAGATTTATGTTCAGCGTATTGTTTGCCGTCATGGTATACCTTTGCGTATCATTTCCAATCGTGATAGCCGTTTTACTTCTCACTTATGGTCATCGCTTTAAAATGCGTTGGGAACTCGATTGGATCTTAGCACCGCCTATCATCTTCAAACCGATGGCCAATCCGAGCGCACGATTCAAATGCTCGAGGATATGCTTAGGTCATGTGTCATGGATTTCGGTGGGAATTGGGATTCTCAACTTTACTTGATTGAGTTCTCGTACATAATAGCTTTCATTCTAGTATCGGTATGGCTCCGTTCCAAGCTATCTATGGTCGTAAATGTCGATCACCTATTTGTTGGAGTGAAATTGGTGAAACGCAAATCACCGGTCCGAAACTTGTTCAAGAGACTACTGATACAATTGCTCAAATCCGACAAAACTTCTTAACCGCTCGCAGCCGTCAAAAGAGTTACGCCGATAACCGACGACGAACTCTCGAGTTTAATGTTGGTGATTGTGTCCTTCTCAAAGTATCCCCTTGAAAAGGTGTTGTTCGTTTTGGCAAGAAAGGTAAACTATCTCCTCGTTTCGTTGGGCCTTTCAAGATTCTTGCTCGTGTTGGCAATGTTGCTTACACACTCGAACTTCCTCAAAAGCTTTCTAACGTTCATCCGACATTTCATGTTTCAAATCTAAAAAAATGTCTTGCTGAGGGAAACCTCCATGTACCACTCGACGAAGTATCGATGAAACAATGCACTTTGTTGAGAAACCGGTGGAAATCATGGATCGCGAAGATAAGGAAACTAAACGAAGCTGTATACCTTTGGTAAAGGTTCGTTGGGAATCCAAGCGTGGCGCTAAATTCACCTAGGAATGAGAAGATTAAATGCGAACAAAGGATCCTCATATTTTTGTTACGGATTCTTCTACTTAATTTCGGGACGAAATTCTCAAAAGTAGGGAATGCTGTGACATTTGTCAATTTTTCGTATTCGTATTTGTATTTGTTTTTATTGAACATACTTGTTTTGTCATTTCAATGTACTATTTTTTTGAAAGTTATCAATTTATATCATATTCAAATATTTAAAGTTCGTTTATGTTCATTATCTATTCGTATCATTTAATCTACGAATCTCCGAGCCTTAAACGTTTAAAAAAATATATAATAATGAAGTTCAAACTATGTGAGTGTAAAAGGTATACAATCCAAAGATAAACAAGTTTTAATCAAATAGGTATAACTATAAAGTTCAAGGGTTAAAGAGAAAACAAAGTTAAAAAAAAGTATAAAGGTTGAGAAGTACAGGGCCAAAAGTGTAAATTGGTTTAAATTATAATATAATAATAATAATAATAACACTAAAACCCTCCCAGCCCCCTTCGTCCCTTCACGTTTTTCGACCGAAGTCCGGCCGCCGGAATCTCGGCGCCGGCAATTTCTAATATACCCGCATATACCTCGTTTCAATCCGTTATTAATCCCAAACGACGTCTCCACTAACTCTAAACAATAACACGCGATTTATTTCATCATTTACAACCTAATTGTCACCAATTAACTCAACTCGTCGAATTAAAGAGATTGAATCTTATTAACTTGATTAAAACACCGAACGACTCAATTGAAAGTATAAATAGGTCGATAATACTTATCTAAACCTTTTTCGAACATAATATTTCCCAAAACAAGCTTTACAGAGGGATACAACTGGCCTGTCTTCTGAAAACACAGAGCTTAAGCTCCGGTTACAAGCTATGGAACAACAAGCTCAGTTACGTGATGGTAAGCTCCCGAAATAATAATTCATTCACCCACATCTGATTCTGGCCAAGCTTCGTTCACTGTCTTTCCAACATCATCTAAGGTAATTTTTATATTGTCTTGATTCGTTTTAACCCGACAAACAAAACCCCTAACATAAATCGGACAAACAATCAGTAGATTTAGAGTATTAGATCTAGGGTTTGAATGAGGAAGAAGATGAAGATGAACTTGCGTATAAAAATTATATTTTCCATCTTTTAACAACCAAACTGATTGGTCCAGTGGTTGTGTATGTGCATTGTGGTTGTGAAGACCCGGGTTCAAACCCGGGTCACTGCAGATCCAGTTTATATTTTTGCTACAAATTGTTTTAATAGTTTAACAAATCAAGTATAGATTTATAAATTGTTATAAACAAATAAAATCATTTTCTTTTTAAATTTACAATTGTTTAGATTTGTTCTTAATCTTCTTTTTCCAAGAATCCAACTTTTACAAACCCGAACCAATCGTTACAACTCGTAAAATAACTATACAAATATGTATATAAATAATCTAATAACGTTGTAATTTTATAAATCCTAAAACAAACCAACAAACATTCATACTAAAATAAAACAATACCAGTAATGCTCAAATTTCCGTAAATATTATTATAATCAATATTCATGTTATAAGAAATATTATAATAATAACTTGTTAAAATCTGTTAGACTTAATTATTAAAATACTTTAAAATGGGTAAAAGTATATATATAAACAATAATACATGAACTCTAAGATCCACATGTTAATTCCATTATTTAGTTAGTAATTATCGTGTTTATTATTTTAGCTCGCGAGATTCAATCGTTCGGTTTCATATAACACGCTTACCGTTTTATTTTCAAGTTATAATCCAATTGCAAAGGTGAGTTTCTCACACCCCCTTTTTAACGCTTTTACATATTTTGGGGGTAGCATATATATCCTATCAACAATTCAATTTCGTTTACTTATTATTTACAAACTACAATTCGTTACATGGACTTGTGCGTTTATTTGCTTACTTGCTCAAAGATTACCTGCTCATGGTTTCCTTAATAAGTATGATCATACGACCCCCCCATGCACTCAAGACCTTGATGTTATGAGTGGAATAGGGACCCCTCGATCTGAGTACGTTAGTTGTTACCAACAGAAAAGACACTTACTTGCACTATTATCCGAGTACATTGGTGCACAGTCCCAACTGGAAAGGACCTTACTTACTCATTTACACCTGTTCATGGAATTGTATGGTTTTATATATATGCTATAGGTACTTTCATTAGAGGATGAAATGACGAAGATACTAGAAGATAGGATATTTAAATAATAAACCAGAAGACATTTGTTTTGTTCCTTCTTCTTTGTGTTTGTTCATTTGATAAACTTGTGTACTTATGATTTGAATGAATTAATGATATTATTGCAACTTAATAGTGTCACATGTGTTTTGGGCGATCTGTACATCGCACCCGGACATATTCCGCTTTAGCCGGGGTGTTACAACATCAATAAGACAAGCAGGCATAACAAAATATAAAGTCTAAAGTATATCCTAATCACATCTTCAGATTAGATTAACCATATTCAAAAGCATCATCAAGATATTAGATAGGCATACATGCAGAATAATCACTTAGAATACCTATCCTGACATCACACATTATCACTGATTATTAACCTAAGCACCAAATATACCTAAGTCATTCAGATAATCAATTAAGCACACATCAGTGATCAACAAAGAGTAACATATTCAAACACAATCATTATCTAAGATCATTTAGCAAGATAGTCAATTAGCACATAGAGAACACATATCAAACAAACATTCAATAAGACTTTTGAGAAGATAGTCAGTTTGCACAACAAGCACATATCATCAATCAGACTTCATTAGAGTTGATCATTCCCAGGGCTTTCAAAAGAAAGTTGAACCTGGTTCTATCAAGTGGTTTTGTGAATAGGTCAGCCAAATTATCACTTGTGTCAACTCTTTTTTACTTCAATTAGACCTTTTTCACTACAATCCCAAATAAAGTGGTGTCTACTTTCAATGTGCTTAGTCTTGGAATGTTGTACAGGATTCTTAACAATAAATGATGCAGCAGTGTTATCAATGTAAATGGCAAGAATATACTCAACTTCTGTAGTTGAGATTGACACTGTGGTTTGTTTCTTGCACTACCATGACACCAATCTGTCACCCAAGAATTGACAACCTCCAGAGGTAGACTTTTTGCTCATATTGCACCCATCATATTCACTATATGTATAGGCAACTAGATCAAATGACTGGTTCTTTAGATACCAAATTCCCAGATCAGGTTTTCCCTTCAAGTATCTAAAGATCCTCTTTACAGCATTCATATGAGAAACCTTAGGACTTGACTGAAATCTAGCACAAACACACACAGCAAACATGATGTCTGGCCTTGAAGCAGTCAGATACATCAGAGACCCAATTTTTTCTCTGTATTCATATTCATCTATTGCCTCCCCCTTTTCATCTGTTATCATTTTCTCTTTTGTGTCCATTGGAGTTGAAGATGTTTTAAGATCATTGCACTTGAATTTGTCTAAGATGTCCTGCACATACTTAGACTGGTAGATGAAAATCCCATCAGTTTTCTGTTGAACTTGCAATCCAAGAAAGAAGTTCATTTCTCCCATAGAGCTCCTACTGTTGGATTTCATCACCTCTTCAAACTCCATACACATCAGTTCATTGGTTCACCCAAAAATGACATCATCTACATAGACTTGCAGCAAAAGCAAAACTCTTCCTTTCATCTTGTAAATGAGCGTCTTGTCAATAGCTCCCCTTTGGAAACCATTTTCAAGCAGATGATTGGATAACTCATCATACCACGCTCTTGGAGCTTGATGAAGTCCATACAAAGCTTTGTTTAGTTTATACACTTTGTATGGATAATTAGGGTCCTCAAATCCTGGTGGTTGAGTTACATACATCTCCTCTTCTATTTTTCGATTTAGGAATGCAGATTTGACATCAAGTTGGAATACCCTTATATTCTTTGAGGCAGCATAAGCTAAGAAAATTCTTATAGCTTCAAGTATTGCAACTGGTGCAAAGACTTCCTCAAAGTCAAATCCTTCTTCTTGTAGGCATCCCAAAGCAACAAGTCTTTCTTTGTTCTTATATACAACCCCTCTCTCATCTCTTTTGTTCCTGAAAACCCATTTGGTTCTAATGGCATATCTGTTTCTTGGTTTGTCTACAAGTTCCCACACTTGCAGATCTCTGAATTGAGCCAACTCCTCTTGCATAGCTTCTACCCAACTGTTGTCTTTCAAAGCTTGAACAATGTTCTTAGGTTCAATTTGGGATAGAAAGTAGGAGAACAAATAAATGTTTGCAGATTCATATAAGCTTCTTGTTATTCTTTCATTGATGTTTCCAATGATATTTTCAGGAGGATTATTCTTTTCAACATAAGAGGATTGAAAAATAGCATCATTAGATACAGTAGAATCAAGATTTGAGTCATTGAGATCAGGTTCATCAATGATCAAATCAGTTGTTACATCATGAAACTCTGGTGGTTCTTCATTATTCTGTTGAGAGGTAGATGCACTATTGTTTCCAATATTCAGATTTTGAAACAAATCCTCAAATCTTTCATTTCTTCTTGCTTCTTCAGTGTCACCTTGGTTGTTAGGATCTACTTCGTTAAACACATGATCATCTTGGTTTTCTTGATTGTCTTGATTTGCTTGTTCTTGAACTTGAACTGGAGCTTGTTCATTTTCAGCAGTTGAAGGATGCTTTACGAAGTTATATTCAGGCCTTTTCAGCAACCTTTGACCATAACTTGTCCAAATCAAGTTTCTTTGAAGATTCTTATGTAATCACACTTGTCTTATACAAAGTTTCATCAAAGTCTTCAGGATAAATCTTGAAGGACTTGATTAAATTTTCAAGATCAAACAGCCATGCAGCACCATTAACAGTATTAAACTGATTTTCATTGAACACAAGATGATTCCATCACACTCAAGTGATCTTTGACATAGACTCTGTAAGCTTTGGAGTGTGTTGAGTAACCAACAAAGAAGCAATCCAAGGATTTTGCTTGAAATTTGTTGAGATAATCCTTGGTGTTCAACAATGGACATTTTCAACCAAATGGCTTGAGAAACTTGATGTAGGGCTTTCTTTTAAACAAAATCTCATATGGAGTCTTGTCTTAACTTTTGTAGAGAAGTACTCTGTTCTGAACATAGCAGGCTGTATTGATTGCCTCTACCCAAAAAGTAACAGGTAGGAAAGCATCTGCTAGCATGGTTCTTGCAGCTTCTATGAGTGTTTTGTTCCTTCTTTCTACAACATCATTTTGTTCAGGAGTTCTAGGAGCAGAGAATTGTTGTAAAATTCCTTTAGCAATGATTTTTGAAACACTTTCATTACTCCATTTTTGAAACTCTTTCATTACTCCATTTTTGAACTCTATTCCATTGTCACTTCTCATGATATTTACCTTTTCATCCAATTGATTCTCAACCCTAGTCACACAACTTTTAATCAACTCAGTAGCCTCATCTTTTGTACTTAGGAAGTAGACCCAAGTGTATCTTGAGAAATCATCAATTATCACAAGATAATATCTCTTTTTGCCTATACTTGGAACACTCACAGGACCAAAAAGATCCATATGAAGCATTTCAAGCACTTGATCAACGGTGTTAATGAGTTTTGTCTTGGGTGAAGACTTGTGCTGCTTGCCCTTCTGACATGAGATGCAATTATCATCCAATTTGAACTCTCTTGTAGGTAGGCCAATTACATGCTCACCCTTCACAAGTTTGTTCATGTTCTTGAGGTTGACATGACACAATTTTCTATGCCACAATTTTGATTCATTTTCAGTGGCTTTAGAAACAAAATAGGTACCTCCTCTGGAAACAGCTTCTTTCATGTTCAGTTCATATAGATTGCCATTCCTTGGAGCCATCATCATAATCATGTCAGGTGGAATTCCAAATTCAAGTTTGAGGATGAAGCAGTGTGAATCATCAAATCCCACCTTATAACCCTTATCACACATTTGAGATATGCTTAAGAGGTTATATTGTAATTTTTCTACATTAAACACATTGTCAAATGACACCTTTCCATTGGTTAGAATCCCTTTTCAACAATTTTACCACCATTCTCATCATTACCAAAAGCTACTGGACCCTTATATTTCTCTTCATAATTAACAAGTAACCTTTTGTCACAAGTCATGTGTCTTGAACACCCACTATCCATGTACCATACTTCATTAAGTGGAGTGGACTGTTCCTACACAAATCAAAGAGAAATATTAGTTGGGTGGTGAAGTGCAAGCTGAATCAACTTGCAAATCATCAGTTTCAATAACAATAGTTGCATTGGATGTGATAGGAACAGGCTTGGGATCTTCATAAACAGTTTCAAAAGCATCAGATACTTCAGCTTCATAGCCACTATCAGTTAGGCTTGGATTCTTCACATAAGGAATTATGCTTTTGCACTCATACACCAAATAACCCTTTTCACTAGTAAAATCTCTCACATCAAATTTCTTTGATACTTGAAATTCACCTCTTGGTTTCCATAGAAATCCATGAGGCTCAAACCCATTTTTCATTATGAACTTCTCACCACCATTTAATTCTTTTGGTTTATTTCTTGAGAAAGTATCCTTTTTCCCTTTCTTTTCACTATTTGGTAATCTTTGAGAACCATCATATTAACTGATCTTGAGTCTTGATTAGGAACAATTCTCAATGGTTGTTTGTTCCTTTTCACAGCAGATTCAGTTTTGATAGAAAGCTTGTTTCTGTTGACTTGATCAGTCACATTCTTCTTTGGTTTCACATCTGTCTTCCCATCTTTCTTTACACTTTTAACAACCTTTTGCTCAACCTTGCTCACTGTCACCTGTTCACACACCTTTCCTTTTCCCAAAATATTCATCATACTTCAGTTTGTAGAATACAAAATCTTGACCAAATTTTGTTTCATCTGGAACATGGAATGGTTTGAAAGTGAACCTTTCATGACAAGAATCAGTGTGGTGTCCATATTCATCAAACTTTTTACATCACACCTTTCCTTTGAAACTTTCATGATTATTTCTGTCACACCCGGCCCTAAACGGCGGAAACAGCCGGGTGCGCGCGAGTGGGAATTGATAATCAAGCACGGGTCATTGCAAACATTCAAATAAATTTTCCAATTGCGCATGAAATGTCTAGTACAAATTACATTACATTGTTTAGAATTACATATAAAAACATCCACATATGAAAAACGTTGAAGATTTCCGCGCCATATCCCCTTACACGGCGGGAACAACCACGCGTGTGGAAGGGATAGAACTAAAATCTTCCAAAAACCATTTTATAGATGTTTTGTGTGAAGTGCTCTATGTGTGACTCCTTGCGCTACTAATTATCACCTGAAAGACACGTAAAAACATTTGAATCAGTATAAACTGAGTGAGTTCACAAGTTTTGGTGACTTGATAAATCGTATTGCATCATATCCTTGATAAAACCATATTGAAACATATTTCTGATAACATCATTAAAACATATGCTTGATAAAACCGTCCCGCGGGTTACGCGCGGACATTTCTGAAAACCGGGCTCGTCCATGCAAAGTGGCGCTGCCACTACGAGCTAAAACAATACCGTCCCGCGGGTCACGCGCGGACGTTGTGCTCGGAAAACTAGGCGCTCGTCCGTGCAAAGAGGTGCGACCCCTACGAGCGGGCTTTACAACCAGTAGTACTACCCCATGACCATACTAGGCACTCGTCTATGCAAAGAGGTGCGACCCCTACTAGTGGGTTGATCAAACACAGTAGTCCCTACCCTTAGAGTTCCACTGACGAGTGATCACTGTCTAAAACTTGCGCACTTACATTGAAAACCAAGATAATCACCATGAACAGATAATCGTTTGCATCGCTTGTAAATATACCATGATAAAACATAATTTAAACACGTGTTCCTCGCCCCGAAAACAGTTTAAAAACAGTGAAAATAGGGGCTGTGAGACTCACCTGTGATTCTTGTAAAGTGATGGTTTAGAGAGAGATTAAACGAGATTCGGGTTTCCTGATGTTAGCCTTGAAATTTGGAAGTCTAGAATATGTTTAAATAACAAGAAATATGTGTATTAAGACCAAGTAATCGAAGAATATAAGGGCTGGTCAGAAAAGTAAATCTCAAGACTAAAGTTTCGGCTTACTTAGCGATGGAACTGGAAACGAATGCTTGGGAGATGGTTAGTGCAGAATTACAGGTTTAGGAGAGGAGTTTGAAGTGTGTTTGTGTGATATTTTTATTCAAGAATTGATACTTATTTATAGGCAAATTCAAGGGAACACAATCCCTTGATTTAGGGGATTGAAATCTTATGTATATTGGGTGTAATGATGACAAGGTATGGGGTTTATTATTATTTATTTTAGGGATGGGGGTGATGGTCCTAGGGAGTGGTTATAAAGATTTCTGATGGATTTGACAGTACATGCAGGATTGTGGTTGGTGAGAGTAGGTGTGGCTGACAGCTGACATTTCGTGTTACAGTATACTTTTCCTGGTACTGTTGTCAGTGTGCAGTCAAAAGGTAAAAATCTCTAAAACACGCAATTGGTTCTTTCTGGGCGGGGGTAATCCCCTTACATCTGAAGAAGACTAAGTGTTCTGTGCGTGTAGCCTTGCGCGTATAGCCTTCTGCGTGAAGGCCATTCCTTTGAACGTTGTGGGTCCGGCGGCTCCAGTTGGTCTTCGCGCAAGCGTCCTTGTAACGAATCCTGCGCGTATCACTGCGCAGGCGTCCTTATAAGGAATCCTGCGAGTCCATCTGGCTCTGCTAGAACCAGCGTTCTTCAGAGTTTATTAACAGGGTGAACTTTTGGATTTAAGCGAAAAGGTGGTTGGTTTCTGTGCAGGCGTTCATGCGTAAAGGGTTTTAGTTTTAAGGTGTCCCGCGGGGATTCTTCCCGCAGGTGTCGCTCATAACTCCTTTTTATTTGATGCGGGTAGGTGCGTAACCTTCTCGTAGTCAGGGACGTTGAGTTTCATTTGTAGATTCTCCATGAGGTCTTGGTATTTCAACATAGTGATCAGTTATGTTGAAGTCAATTCCATCTTGGAGCTTCAAACAAACTAGCTCTCAATGTTCCCGCCATGCGGGGAGGTTAGTTCCCTTTTTCCGTGCGCGCATAAATGATTTAAGTCTTAATTAGGAAATTAGGATATTGTTTGAACATAGTTTTACTTATTGATCATTGAAGAGGTATGCAACCCATTAGACAGAAACGACATAAAATTAAGTTATGAAGACACAAAACCTGTGCGCGTGGCGCACATAACATATGCCCGCGCTGATTCTAACATGGCGCGCATCGCATCCGCGCTGGCGCATATAACATATGCCCGCGCTGATTCTAACATGGCGCGCATCGCATCCGCGCTGGCGCATATAACATATGCCCGCGCTGATTCAAACATGGCGCGCATCGCATCCGCGCTGGCGCATATAACATATGCCCGCGCTGATTCTAACATGGCGCGCATCATATTCACAATCACCTAATAATTAGGTTGGTTACTTGGTTTATGGGATTGGGAAATTACCGGGTGTCACATTCTCCCCCTGTTAGGAGAATTTCGTCCCGAAATTAGGAGGTGTCGCTGGTAGGAGCTATTCTTTGGAAGAGGTATGGGTACTTTTTGCGCATTTGGTCTTCTCTTTCCCAAGTGAATTCAGGTCCACGCTTTGAGTTCCATTGAACCTTTACTAATTGATTCGGCTTCTTCGCAACTTTTGTTCTTTCCAATCGGTTACTGCTATAGGCTCTTCCACGAAGTGTAGCTGTTTGTCGATATGAACCTCGTCCAATGGTAAAATTAACGTTTTATCAGATAAGCACTTCTTGAGGTTGGATACATGAAACGTGTCGTGAACTCCACTAAGTTCGGCGGGTAAATGGAGTTTATAAGCAACTGGACCGATCCTTTCCAGGATCTCAAATGGTCCGATGTAACGCGGATTTAACTTTCCTCGCTTGCCGAAACGGGGGACTCCCTTCCATGGAGAGACTTTCAAAAGTACTCTATCCCCTACTTGAAATTCCAACGGTTTTCTTCTCACATCTGCATAGCTTTTCTGTCTGTCGCGCGCTGCCTTAAGGCGATCCCGTATCTGGAAAATTTTGTCCGTCGTTTCTTGGATCAATTCTGGACCAGTCATTTGCTTGTCACCCACTTCAGCCCAACACAGCGGGGACCTACACTTGCGCCCATACAAGGCTTCAAATGGCGCAGCCTTGAGCTTGTGTGATAACTGTTATTGTATGAAAATTCAACCAATGGGAGATGAGTATCCCAGCTACCCCCAAAATCGATTGCGCACGCGCGCAACATATCTTCTAATGTTTGAATGGTTCGCTCGCTTTGTCCATCCGTTTGGGGATGATAAGCCGTACTCATGTCAAGACGAGTACCTAAAGCCCCTTGCAATGATCTCCAAAATCTTGAGGTGAAACGACTATCTCTATCAGAAATGATGGATACCGGAACTCCGTGTTTTGAAACTACTTCTCGAATATACAATCGGGCTAACTTTTCCATCTTATCGGTTTCCTTGATCGGCAGAAAGTGTGCTGACTTAGTTAGCCAGTCTACAATAACCCAAATCTTGTTGTAACCCCCAGGTGTCCTTGGCAGTTTGGTAATGAAGTCCATGGAGATTTGTTCCCACTTCCACATGGGAATTTCTGGCTGTTGAAGCAACCCCGACGGTTTCTGGTATTCAGCCTTCACCTTCGAACACGTCAGGCACTTACTGACATACGTCGCGATGTCGCCCTTAAGATTGGGCCACCAATACAGCGCTTTAACATCTTGGTACATCTTGTCTGCGCCAGGATGTACGGAATACCGCGTTTTGTGAGCTTCGTTTAACACTTGCTCGCGCAATCCTCCTTTGAGAGGGACCCATATGCGGTTAGCAAAATATCGAGTATCGTTCTCTTTGAGCTCCAAATTCTTAATCATACCCCCAAGGGATTCGTTCTTGACAAACTCTGATTTCAAGGCTTCTTGTTGAGCTTCTCGGATGCGGGTAGTGAGGTCTGCGCGAATGGTCATTCTTAGAGCCTTAACTCGTAGCGTCTTTGCTCGCTCTTTCCTACTTAAAGCGTCTGCTACCACATTCGCCTTTCCAGGATGATATTTTATTTCACAATCATAATCATTCAATAATTCAACCCATCTTTGTTGCCTCATGTTTAAATCCTTTTGATCAAATATATGTTGAAGGCTCTTGTGATCCGTAAAAATCAAACACTTTGTACCATAAAGATAATGGCGCCAAATCTTTAGCGCGAAAACAACTGCTCCAAGTTCCAGATCATGTGTTGTATAATTCCTTTCATTGACCTTGAGTTGACGAGAGGCATACGCTATGACTTTGTTTCTCTGCATGAGGACACATCCGAGTCCTTGATGTGAAGCGTCGCAGTAGACGACGATGTCGTCCGTCCCCTCGGGTAGCGACAAAATTGGCGCACTACATAACTTTTGCTTTAACATTTGAAACGCTGCTTCCTGGTTTTCGCCCCAATCAAACTTCTTATCTTTCTGAGTTAGCGCAGTCAGAGGTAAAGCTATCTTGGAGAAGTTCTCAATGAAACGTCGATAGTAGCCAGCTAGTCCTAGGAATTGCCTCACCTCAGTTGGTGTTTTTGGCGCTTCCCAATTCTCGATGGCTTTGACCTTGGAAGGATCGACGTGTATTCCTTTCTTGTTTACAACGTGACCGAGAAAGTGAACCTCTCTAAGCCAAAACTCACATTTAGAAAACTTTGCATACAACTTTTCTTTCTTCAGCATTTCCAAAATTAATCTCAGATGTTGTTCATGCTCAGCTCTGGTTCGGGAGTAAACCAGAATATCATCTATAAACACAATCACAAACTTATCCAAGTATGGTTTGCACACACGGTTCATCAGATCCATGAATACAGCCGGCGCATTAGTTAGCCCGAAAGGCATCACTAAGAACTCATAATGGCCGTATCTAGTTCGGAAGGCTGTCTTCGGCACGTCTTCCTTATGGACCCTAAGTTGGTGGTAACCTGACCGTAGATGTATCTTCGAGTAATAACTGGATCCCTGCAACTGATCAAATAAGTCGTCAATCTTTGGTAAAGGGTATCGATTCTTGACTGTCAGCTTGTTCAGTTCCCTGTAGTCAATACACATTCTAAATGAACCATCCTTCTTCTTTACAAAAAGTACTGGAGCTCCCCAGGGTGAAAAGCTTGGGCGTATGAAGCCCTTATCCAATAGTTCCTGCAATTGATTGGATAGCTCTTGCATCTCGGATGGAGCTAGTCGATAGGGTGCTCGAGCTACTGGTGCAGCTCCTGGAACCAAGTCGATTCGAAACTCGACTTGTCGCGGGTGGCGGTAATCCGGGCAGATCTTCAGGGAAAACTTCCGGGAATTCGCGCACCACTGGTAAGTCTTCAATCTTTCGCTCATCTCCTTTCTTCTCTACTACGTGCGCCAGGAAGGCGTAGCATCCTTTCCTCAGGCACTTGCGCGCCTTTAGACACGAAATGAGTTTTGTCGCAACTCCACTTCTTTCCCCTTGAATTACTAAGGTTTCCCCGCTCAACAGTGGGATCCGAACCTGCTTCTCATGGCAAATAACTTCCGCATGGTTCTCGACTAACCAATCCATACCTACCACAATGTCAAAGCTTCCCAAGTCTATTGGCAATAAGTTAATATTGAATCCGTGACCTCCCATGACCAATACACATTGCTCAGTCCTCTCGTTCGCGTGTATCTGCCTACCATTGGCTAGTTCTATAGTATAAGGCGTGTCTAGCCTACTGGTTGCTAGGCCTAGGGAGTTTTTAAACTCAGTGGATATGAAACTTAGGTCAGCGCCAGTATCAAATAAGACAGATGCGAAATGATCGTTAAGTAGAAACGTACCGGTTACCACATTCGGTTCTTCTTTTGCTTCGCCCGCGCCGATCACAAAGGCTCTCCCGCGAGCTTGGTTTCTCTTTTGCGGGCAATCCCGACTGAAATGTCCTGGCTTCCCGCATGCGTAGCAGTTGTCGTTTGCTCCAGCTTCCTTATGGCAGTTTATCGCCTTGTGCCCTGGTCTGCTACATTTGGCGCATACGATGCTTACGCATTCACCCTCGTGGTGATACTTGCATCTGCTGCACCATGGGTGAGGCCCATTGTACCCTTTCCGTGATGGCTCCAGGGCTTGTATCGCGTAAGCCCTTACGCTCTCCTGTTTCTTGAATGGTGGTTGCTTGGAGTCGGACCCTCGGTGAGAGTTACATTTTCTCTTGGGGTCAGAGGTTCGCTGCTCGTTCCCGCGTGAGGTCAACATGCCCGCACGGACCGTATCTCTTGTAAGAGTGATGGCCCGCGCCACTGCCTCATCAAAGGTTGGAGGCGCTGCGGCATTGAGCGGAACCCTGATAACATGGGGTAACCCAAAGATATACCTCTCGATCTTTTTCTCCTCCGTGTTCGCCATATCCGGCCCCATCTGGCAAAGTTCGTTGAATCGGTTGTTGTAGGCGTCGATATCAGTTCCTATCATGGTGTGGTTCCAAAATTCCTGCTGTAGACTCTGAATTTTGGCGCGAGAGCAGAACTTTTTCATCATCATTTCCTTCAGCTCCTCCCAGGTCTTGTGGAGAGCAACTTCTCGTCCCAATGTTTTCACTTGAAGCTTCCACCAAGACGAGGCCGCTTCTTGAAACATGCAGGTCGCGTAAAGGACCTTTTGATTTTCACTACACCCGCTAATGGAGAGAACTGTCTCCATTTTGTCGATCCAGTTGTAGAGCCCAATGGCCCCTTCGGTGCCCTTGAATGGCCAAGGCTTACAGGCCATAAATGTCTTATAGGAGCATCCTTTGTCCAAAGCTCCTGATTCGGGTTCTGGGGTTTCGGTCTCTTGACGACCCTGACTTGATTCGGCCTTGCTGGCCTCATGCGCTGCGATCGCCTGTGCGATTATTTCTGCGAGTTCCTCGGGTGTCATGGTAATTCCCTTGGCTCTGGTTGGAGGCATTCTCGTTTTTCTTAAAAGAGAACGAAAATATATCAAACTTAGCGCATGTACCCTGAGCACATAATGTTCTTATCCTTAGTGTTCACTAGACATTGTGTGACCCGTGTTCCTAAGTGTGTGTGTGGTTTTTCTTTTGAAAATATTTTCTTTGCAAAATATTTCATGCGATTCCCCTACGGTTATAGTCTAGGTTAAAACTTCTTTCCTAGTTCGCTATAACCAGTGCTCTGATACCAATCTGTCACACCCGGCCCTAAACGGCGGAAACAGCCGGGTGCGCGCGAGTGGGAATTGATAATCAAGCACGGGTCATTGCAAACATTCAAATAAATTTTCCAATTGCGCATGAAATGTCTAGTACAAATTACATTACATTGTTTAGAATTACATATAAAAACATCCACATATGAAAAACGTTGAAGATTTCCGCGCCATATCCCCTTACACGGCGGGAACAACCACGCGTGTGGAAGGGATAGAACTAAAATCTTCCAAAAACCATTTTATAGATGTTCTGCGTGAAGTGCTCTATGTGTGACTCCTTGCGCTACTAATTATCACCTGAAAGACACGTAAAAACATTTGAATCAGTATAAACTGAGTGAGTTCACAAGTTTTGGTGACTTGATAAATCGTATTGCATCATATCCTTGATAAAACCATATTGAAACATATTTCTGATAACATCATTAAAACATATGCTTGATAAAACCGTCCCGCGGGTTACGCGCGGACATTTCTGAAAACCGGGCTCGTCCATGCAAAGTGGCGCTGCCACTACGAGCTAAAACAATACCGTCCCGCGGGTCACGCGCGGACGTTGTGCTCGGAAAACTAGGCGCTCGTCCGTGCAAAGAGGTGCGACCCCTACGAGCGGGCTTTACAACCAGTAGTACTACCCCATGACCATACTAGGCACTCGTCTATGCAAAGAGGTGCGACCCCTACGAGTGGGTTGATCAAACACAGTAGTCCCTACCCTTAGAGTTCCACTGACGAGTGATCACTGTCTAAAACTTGCGCACTTACATTGAAAACCAAGATAATCACCATGAACAGATAATCGTTTGCATCGCTTGTAAATATACCATGATAAAACATAATTTAAACACGTGTCCCTCGCCCCGAAAACAGTTTAAAAACAGTGAAAATAGGGGCTGTGAGACTCACCTATGATTCTTGTTAAGTGATGGTTTAGAGAGAGATTAAACGAGATTCGGGTTTCCTGATGTTAGCCTCGAAATTTGGAAGTCTAGAATATGTTTAAATAACAAGAAATATGTGTATTAAGACCAAGTAATCGAAGAATATAAGGGCTGGTCAGAAAAGTAAATCTCAAGACTAAAGTTTCGGCTTACTTAGCGATGGAACTGGAAACGAATGCTTGGGAGATGGTTAGTGCAGAATTACAGGTTTAGGAGAGGAGTTTGAAGTGTGTTTGTGTGATATTTTTATTCAAGAATTGATACTTATTTATAGGCAAATTCAAGGGAACACAATCCCTTGATTTAGGGGATTGAAATCTTATGTATATTGGGTGTAATGATGACAAGGTATGGGGTTTATTATTATTTATTTTAGGGATGGGGGTGATGGTCCTAGGGAGTGGTTATAAAGATTTCTGATGGATTTGATAGTACATGCCGGATTGTGGTTGGTGAGAGTAGGTGTGGCTGACAGCTGACATTTCGTGTTACAGTATACTTTTCCTGGTACTGTTGTCAGTGTGCAGTCAAAAGGTAAAAATCTCTGAAACACGCAATTGGTTCTTTCTGGGCGGGGGTAATCCCCTTACATCTGAAGAAGACTAAGTGTTCTGTGCGTGTAGCCTTGCGCGTATAGCCTTCTGCGTGAAGGCCATTCCTTTGAACGTTGTGGGTCCGGCGGCTCCAGTTGGTCTTCGCGCAAGCGTCCTTGTAACGAATCCTGCGCGTATCACTGCGCAGGCGTCCTTATAAGGAATCCTGCGAGTCCATCTGGCTCTGCTGGAACCAGCGTTCTTCAGAGTTTATTAACAGGGTGAACTTTTGGATTTAAGCGAAAAGGTGGTTGGTTTCTGTGCAGGCGTTCATGCGTAAAGGGTTTTAGTTTTAAGGTGTCCCGCGGGGATTTTTCCCGCAGGTGTCGCTCATAACTCCTTTTTATTTGATGCGGGTAGGTGCGTAACCTTCTCGTAGTCAGGGACGTTGAGTTTCATTTGTAGATTCTCCATGAGGTCTTGGTATTTCAACATAGTGATCAGTTATGTTGAAGTCAATTCCATCTTGGAGCTTCAAACAAACTAGCTCTCAATGTTCCCGCCATGCGGGGAGGTTAGTTCCCTTTTTCCGTGCGCGCATAAATGATTTAAGTCTTAATTAGGAAATTAGGATATTGTTTGAACATAGTTTTACTTATTGATCATTGAAGAGGTATGCAACCCATTAGACAGAAACGACATAAAATTAAGTTATGAAGACACAAAACCTGTGCGCGTGGCGCACATAACATATGCCCGCGCTGATTCTAACATGGCGCGCATCGCATCCACGCTGGCGCATATAACATATGCCCGCGCTGATTCTAACATGGCGCGCATCGCATCCGCGCTGGCGCATATAACATATGCCCGCGCTGATTCTAACATGGCGCGCATCATATTCACAATCACCTAATAATTAGGTTGGTTACTTGGTTTATGGGATTGGGAAATTACCGGGTGTCACAATTTCCCTTTTTGAATCTCTCACTTGGTCTAGGTGGTTCAATCCCAAGTGTTTTCTTTGTCTTGAGACTATCAAAATCAGTTGAGAAAGGCACAAACTCTTCAATTTCTATGTCATTTCTTTCAATCTTGCTTTTCACAAAGATTATTTTCTGTAAGTTCATAGGCTCTTCATCCAAGTTTCCCTTATGTCTTTATTATCTTTTCTCATATCTTCCATAGTTTCAACCTCTAAAATGTCAAATAATTCTTGACTTGAGAAGACAGGGTATACTGGAATAAACTGATCACTTTCAAATGTTTCTTTGGGCTTCTTCTTGTTGTTATTCTTGATTTTTCTCAATACTTTACTGCTTGGTGGCGTTACAGCATTGTAAGCCATCTTTGTTCTTGTAGACCCTTCACATATGTCAAATGACACATGTTCTCTTCTCATCTTATCATTTAGTTTTTTTCATTTTTGGTGTAGTAGGAGGCAATAATGGAAGTTGATCAACTAAGTCAGGCTTCTTGATCCTTCTGTTTCTTTCTGCAACTTGGATTTCTTCATTTGAAACTTGATCAATGGAGTCACTTAAATCATCCTTGTCCAAATCATCTTCATTGAAGTCATCTTCAGAAACTTGTACACCAATTGACTTTTAATCTTTCTCATCTTCTTTCAAAACAAACTCTCCCTGTTCATCAACAATAACCTTTTCATAATGCTCAATGAATTCTTCCTTGTCTTTGAACACATCTCTAAATTGATTGAGATAAGCCTCCCTTTTCTCCTTATCAACTTTAAGAGAATAGCTACTGTTAAACGGTGGAGGAACAACTTTGTATTTGTCTTCTTCTTTGACTTTGTTCAATACCACATATGTTTCCAGTTGATACTAGATTCTTTAGAAATTCAACTTCAACTTGTAGTGTGGTATTTCTCACATTCTCTTCAACAACCATTTTCTTCAGTCTTTCAATCTCAATCACATACCTTGACTGAGTCCTGTAACTGTTCATGCACTCTTCTTCAAGGCTTTTGATCTTTTCTTCATAAGTCACATCACTAGCTTGATATACATTTATCATGCTCTGTTTTCTAAAGCATTCACTTTCCAACTTTCCTACTTTCACATTCAATGCATCAATTGTTTCAAGTAATTCAAGTGTGGAGTTTAGATGTACCTGAGAAGAAGAAGATCCAGCTTTATTTTCAACTTTTGCCATGAAAGCAACATTGGCCTTGGTTATGTCTTTTGCATGATCACTCCAATCAAAACCACCGTCTTGTTGAGCCGCAAGTGCTACATTCCCTTGATTTCTAGGCTGGTTTTGGTTGTTTCTGTTGTTGTTGTTTGGAACATTTGGAGGAAGTTGAGTAGTATTTCTCTGGTAATTTTGGTTCTGAGGTACTACAGCTGATTGTTCATTTGAGGTTGCTGGTAGTTGTTGTTAAAGTTGGGGTGGTTGTTGTTGAAACTGTTGTAGTTGGTGTTTCTTGGCTGGTTCTGCTGAAACTGGTTTTGATTTCTTGGTTGCTGGTTCTGATACTGATTCCCTTGAAAGTTTCTTGCCTGATTGCACTCCCTGGCAAAATGTCTAGGTTTTTGGCAGTTATAACAAATGGCCTTTGACTTATCAAACCCAATTCTTTCATTAGGCCCTGATAGAAGAGATCTACCAGTCTTATTATATAGCCTTTTGCTTCTAAGAGGCAGCATTGCAGCTTGCCATTTTAAGTCCATATCTTCAAGATCATCTGCATCAATCTGTTCTAAGTCATCTTGAAAAATGCTAGTGTGAACCATATTCTTTGCTACAAAAGCATTGTAGGAGTCTGTGAACATAGAAAACAATGCCTGAGTTTCACTTCCTTGATCACCATTTCCTCCAGCATAAGGCAAATGTCCAATAGCCATTGAGGCTGAATCATTATCATCTATGAGTTGGACATTGAACCTTGATTGGTTTCCTTGGTTACTTGAACTACCACCAACAATTGCATTTGGTGCATCACAACCATGTTATGTAGGTTCTTCAATGATAGGTATTTGTTGTTGGTTTTGGTAGTCAAGTTTCCCATAGGAGCAATGAGTGAATTTGTATTTTTCACTTAAGAACATGGTCTTTCTTCTTTTATCATCTCATTCTCTATCATTTCTATTTCAGTAGCTTGGAGGAAACAAATCACATCAACAAGCTTGAGTTCTTCAAATTTTGATTTCTCAATGATGAACTTACTTGCTGTGTACCACTCCTTGGGCAAAGATGACAACAGTTTCGAGTTCAAATCGGAATCAGTCATGACATAGTCTATGGTTTTGAGCTCACTCGCTATTGCCAAATCTCTTTCAAGAATTGATTTCAGCCTTCCACCTTCTTTATAATTGAATCATTCAAGCTATTGCTTGAGCCTTGCCTTTTTGATTTTCTTCAACTCAGAATTCCCTTCAAACATTTCAAGAATTGCATCATACATAGCCTTGGTAGTGGTATGATGTGCAACCTTGGTCAAAATTTCCCAAGACAGACCCAATTTGATCATAGAAAGAGCTCGATCATCCACTTTCCTCATCCTATCACCAACGGCTTGGTTTGCATTTGCTCCTGTTTCAGGTACATATGGTCCATTCTTGATGGAATTCCACATGTCTACGTCATTGTAGCAAACCGCAGCTTCGAACAAAACTTTCCACTTAACATAGGTTTCCTGTCCATAGAGCCTAGGAATTTTGTTAGTGGAGACCTCCTGCTCCTCGTAACCAGATATTTTGTAAAATAGTTTAAAGAAAACATAAAGACTTAAAATAAATTTTGACTTAAATCCTTAATTTAAACTTTTCTGAAAATTATCAGATCGAGGTATGATTCTCAGATCTGATGAATCTTGTCCGAATAAAGCAAGATTAAGAATAACAATAAACAAGTTCTAAGGAAAGAGAAACTTTTAAACCGTAAAATAAGGCAGATCTGAGCAAAGAAGAGCAGAGCTGCTGACGTCACTCTCCAATGGAACCGTGCTTAGCTGACGTCACCCTTCTTCTTCAAATCAAACATAATCAATAATCAGCAACGTATTCTTCACCAAGGTAGTCGAACTGGGTTCTGATACTATGTGTCGGTCCCGATTGATCACTCAATCCATCTAAGTCGTAACCCACACAAAGAGTGTTGACAAGAAGGTTAGCGACGCGACTAGATTGGAGAAGAATAATAGTGTATTAAAGGCGGAATCAATAACACACTAATTTTTGCTGGAAGGACACAATAAAGACACACACACACACACACACACAAATACTCAAAATATTTCCATTAATAGTAAGTCGATTACATAAAAGGAAATCATTAGGGTTCTAAGAAAGGAATGATATGATTCTAGGAAGAATATCCGTAAGAATATGTCAGCCGTCAAATCGTTGTCAATTAATTCAGGTGTCTATCAAGCGTCCGTCCTTCTCTCTCTTTTTAGGCGTGCCCTTATCATTCTATTTATAGGTCTGCCACCTGACAACTGTCATTCTTTCTAGAAACCCTAATCATTAATTCATATTCAGATAACATATTACAAAATATACTGTCACACCCTCAATTTTCGACTAACGGGGTTTTACCGTGAGGCGGGTGACATACCAGGATCTAGCCATGTGTCATAACGAACAACCAATTTATAATGGAAAATATTTAAATATTATTTCTTATCATAAATGAGGTAAGTACATTTACAATAAAGTTGTTACATTTTTGGAAGCGTATAATTTATGAAAAAACACTTAAAAACCCAGAGTGCGTGTCAAGACGCCCAGACATAACATTTCATTAAAGACTCCCAGCATAATTCGATTCTTAGTGGGATCCATGCATCCTAGACTCATTTCAACTTCGCACGTGCACCTTAAACACCTGAGAAAGACATGCTAAAACGGGTCAACACAATGGTTGGTGAGTTCACAGGTTTGAGTTTAAAAACAAGTTTGTTAAACAAACCATTTAGTAAGTAAACGTTGTAAGCAATAAAGCATGGATAATGTATGCATTTGTAATACCGCTAGTTAATTACGCTAGAAATCATGTTACGTTAGTGTGATTTCCATTGTGACCGAGGCTGACTTGTTAGTTTGTTTGCCACCCACGGAGTCTAATAAAAGACTAGTGCATATTGCGTTCCTAGTAAATGAAACGTCCGGCGACTCCCTCAACCGAGAGCCCCGAGGGGTTCGTCAAACCCAGTAGTACTACCTTTCATTACCGAGCCAATGTACAATAGTTAACGGTCTAATGTGCATGGGGGACTTCAGTATAAGTTCACAATGTACACATGAGGTATTAAATGTCTACAATTATCCAAAAGTTTGTATGTTGCATGCTTTCCCCCCAAAAGGAGTAAGTAAAAAGTGGGGTAGTGAAACTCACCTCGAATGCGGTTCAAATTGAAAGTCAACTGCTTAAGTCAAAGTTGTTCTAGTGCCTAAATCATACAAGCACTATAAGTATCTACTAAGCGATTCCTAGAACCCTTAGTATCCAAACAATTCCCTTGTTTATTTGAAGTTTGACTTTTTGTTTACATTGACCAAAGTTTGACTTTTCGTTGACTTTGACCAAAGTTTGACTTAATATTTGACTTTTGACCAAAAGGTCCAAGTTGTTGACCGTTGACTAAAAAGTCCAAGTGTCGATGACACAAGACTAAAAATTGAGTTTTGTTGACCGTTGACCAAAATGTTGACCATTGACCAAAATATTGACCGACGACCCGTTGGTGACTTTTGACCAATAATCTAGACTTAGAATGATTACTTGATGTTCCTAGTCACAATTTAACAACAATCAAATAATGTGCACTTAGCCATTTTTCATACAATTTTATGACTAAGTCTAACTTCTACCACTTTTCAACACTTCACAAGTAAGACTAACCACTTAGTCAAATAGTTCTAAGTTGACCCATCAAGTCAAAATCCAATTTACCACAATCATTCTATTACAAACTACAATTATTTTTACTAACCAATATAATAATCATCCTTAACAAGTTTTCAATCATCAAAAATGATTTTTCCAGCCAACCAAAACTTGTATTTAAATTACCAAATAATTCACACATATTATAACAAGTATTAGGTATAACATATAATTTTTCTTAAATTTTCCAGTTCACACAAATATACAGAATATTCACACTCTACAACAACCTAATTTCAGTCTCTATTTTAACACAGCAGTATACAAATATTTTCCAAAAATTCTATATTTGTCCAATTGATGCAAGACCAATTGTTATAGATTCCCACTTCAATTTATAACATTCTAGAAGTGGAATCACACCCATATCTAATTTCAATATCAAGTTATACAATTTAAAACACAGCTCAGAAAATTTCTCTTTCAATCAGGATTGCAACCCGATTTTGTAAATTAATAAAAAGCAGTCAAACAAAGTCCAAAAATTATTATTCTTGACTTTTTAAAGACTAGATTCAAAGTAATTAATCATAGTATCAAAAATCAATCAGAAACACCAAATTATCATCAAGTTATTCAATCTACAATCTAAAACATAGAATCTGTCAACAAGCAGATTCAAACCAAAAATCACAAAAATCATGATTCTTATATCCTTATGATCTTTAATCATCAAGAAACATTTTTATAAAATAAAATATCATGTATTTTATTATTATACTGATTTATAAAATAAATTTAGTTACAAAAAGGTTTCCATCCTTTCTTTTATAATAATTTTATAATAAGACACAAAATTTCTTTTAACAATCAATCTTGATCATCCTTGATTCATTTTTCACAAATCCGATTATTTGGATACTAGGTTTCATGAATCAAAAATCAAAATATACACAAGAATATATACTAAACTATACTTACCTATTGATTGATTCAAAAATCCAATTTTCTTTCTTCCAAATTCACCAAATTGTTTATGATTTTTGAGAGAGATTTTGAGAAATAAAATGTGTGTATGTGTGTGTGAATTGGACGGCCAAGGAGAGAAAAATAAAAGTGTTAATCTTCATTGTTATTTAATCCTCATTACACATTCATTTACACCCTCATTAAGTCATTATCAATTTGATTAAACATTAGATAACTTTATTTTATTTAATTGTGACATGTTACATTTTATTATAACCATTTCCTAGTAACCCTATGTTGTGCACTTCTCTTTTGTTACTTACCATGTAATATATTATATGTTATGTTATTTAATTGTTCAATCTATTACAACATATGGGTATACAATAACTAATCATGTAACATCTTAAGCATGTAACACAATTACATCTATCACATATAATACATGTAACATATCATTCGTGACAAATTTATTATAACATATAGCATGTGGACAAGTTTATTATTCTAGTTATCAATAACTAGTTACTTTCACTTAGGTCACCAACGACACGACTAACTCAATGTGTGCATACATGACACTACATGTATAAAAGTTCATTAACTTAGTTAACAGAACTAAACGGGTTTATTGACCCAGTCAACAGGATTTAACTGGGTTTAGTTAACGGAGTTAACCTAAAAATGCCAGGTGTCACATATACTAAGTGTAAAACAGGTATTCGGGTAGGCTTTGTGACATTTATCATCTCCGAGTAGACCTGGTAACCTTGAAGTGTGCTTGGGAACAGTTCTCCGGGTAAACTTTACTTGGAGTATTTTCCTTAGAAAATACTCACCTAGCAGACTTCAATATTCCTGATCATAACAAACTTTTCTTGGTATGATCCTACAAGCAAACTATTCTTCATGAATCCCTTCAACTCTTTGTTAAAGAATAACATATTAAGCAAACCAAAGTGTGCTGGTAACACTGTTTGACTTGTGCTGGTAGCACTGTAGCTTGTCTGGAGTTGAACCTTGCTAGGAAACGTTCATTGAAGGTTTCTTGAATAGCTTTCCCAAAGCATGCTCGTACTACTGTTTATTAATCAAACCCTTCCAAAATACTTGGCTTTAATAGCTTGGTTTAGTCAAAAGTTTGCTAGTAAGCAAACTATGCTCGACCTGAAGAATACGTTGCTAGATGAAGTGAACCCTGCTCGGATTATTCTTTAGGAAGACTTCAAGAAGATAACTCTACCCGGAAGACTTCAAGGATTCTACGGTTCATTCGTTCAACTTGGCCGTTGGATTGGGGGTATGCTACCGAACAAAATACTTGCTTGATTTGCAGCTCCTTGCACCACAGGCTGAATGGTTTCTCAGCGAATTGCTTCCCATTATCCGTCACTATTTCACCCGTCATCCCATATCTAAAAATTATATTTTCCCACACGAAGTTTATTACCTGATTCCCTTTGATGGAAGATATGGGCTTAACTTATGGCCACTTGGTAAAATAGTCAACAGCTACCAGTAGGAACTTCACCTTCGTAGATGCTTCGAGGAAGGGACCAACAATGTCCATTCCCCACTTGTGAAATGGCCAGACAGCAATGATGGGTACCAGGTTATGCTTCAGGTTTGTTTTGATGGGAGCATGGAGCTGACAAGATTCAAATTTGTGGATGACATCCGTGGAGTCCATATGCATTGTTGGCCAATAGTATCCAAGGTTCATTAATCTTGTTACCACCAACCATGGACCGGAATGTGTCCCTCAAATTCCTTCGTGCGCTTCTCTCAAGAGATACTTACTTTGATCTGGTTCCACACATCGTAGCAAGGGACTCAAATATCCCTTTTTGTATAGGGCATCATTTTTAATCACATATTGTTTAGCTTTAAGCTTGAGCTTCAGGGCCTCTCCTTCGTTGGTGAGAAGCTTATCTTCTTTGAGTAACTCAGTTATAGGGGTCATCCAAGTGGTCCCCTCTTCTTCAATGATGTCTTGCACCTCTAGTTCCTCAATTGATGGGCTCTTCAAAACTTCTACCACTACCTTCTTTGTTAAGTGAGCGAAGGTCAGGGAAGCCAACTTACTGAGGGCATCAACTTGTTTATTTCGAGTTCTAGATACTTGAGTTAAGCTACAGCTTTTGAATTCTTTCATGAGCTCTTTGACCTTCTGGTTATACTTCAGCATCGAAGGTTCTCTTGCTACGAACTCGTTATTTACTTGGCTTGCCACTAAAATTGAATCAACAAAGGCACTTAGTTCTTGGCTTGCCACTAAACTGCTCCTTAGTGAAATCTCCTGCTCCGTTAGAGGTCATGGGTGAAGCTTTGACGCTTACCATTTCTCGTGGGGAGCTTGTGGTTTTGTACTCCCCTATCTACAAGCTGCTATGTCCTTGAGCGTTTCTTCTTGAAAGTAAAAGGTATGCTCGTGTTCAGTGGACGAGGTGTAGGGTAAAGTGTGACCTCCGGTTCATCGTCATAGTCTAACCTTATCCTTATTCCCTTAGCTCGATCTTGTTGAGCATAATTGTTCATCAGCTCCCTGAGCTGAAGGAAGTTCCTTTTGACACCCTCCGGCGTCATATCTATTCTTTCTATAGAAGGTGAAAATCACTCCTTTTGGAGAATGTTCCACTTCTAAACGAGGGTGGTGCTTGGAACTCAAAGGATCGTGATGACGTGACCAAAGGCTTGCTCATTTTCGATGAAATACGGTCAACAATTTCCTTCGGCAAGGAGTAGTTTTCCGACTGATCATCGTTTGTAGGAATACCTCGATTAGGATCATTCTTTTCAGCCACAGAGAGATAATACTTGAGGACAATGGATCTAATACTACCGAAATTGTTGTTCTAAGTAGCGCTAGCCCCACGGTGGGCGCTGCTTGTTGCTATAACGGGTATAACACACAAAGAATGTATGGCAGTTCAAGGGTATGATCCTATCGAAGCTTCCTACCTGCTAAGAATCAAAGAAAACACAACCGTTAGTCTCACCGTAGGTGGGGCCTCGCACGATCAATCTCCAGCGTGAGAATCAGTGATATGAACCAAGAGATATAGTAGGAGTATATAGAGAGAGTTTAGAGAGAATAGGATGAGTTAGGATGAGAAAATACCTTGGGTGAAATGTTCTATTTATAGGCAGTTTAGATGCTTCTCCGGGAAAGCAGAAGCTTCTTAAGTAGAAAAAGTCAACTCTCTTTTTAGCTGGTGCAGACTTGGCATGTGTCATTTTCGTGTAACTTGCACTCAACTTTTGTTTTGTCTTGTAGCTACTTTTACAACTTTTGAACAGTAATGACTTTTTCAGAAGTTACTGTAGCATAGGCTATTTAATCAACTTAGAAGATTTGATGGGAAAGTGTCAAGCTTCCTTGTCTGGAAGCTTGTGCCTCTTCCTCTTTAGTTCACAAGCTTCCCTACTTGTAAGCTATTTTTATATTACTAAGCTTGTAGGTGGGTAAAGGTACCCACGTCATCACCTAGTGACAAGAGTGATCGAATACAATCTACAAAGCAATTGGGAGATAACTTGACATTGATTGTAGGAGGAAACACTTAAGTGGAAGACATGGACGCCAAAGAAGAAAAATGGTGACGCCAATGTCAAGTCAACGAATAAGGGTGGTAATTACCATACTTATGATAGTTACGAATTCAAGAAAATAATATAAAGATTGTAGTTATCTTTAAACCTAGTAAAAAAAATGTGCAATTTCATTAAAAGAGATGTACCAAAAAAATTACATTTAAATTAAGAGTATAATTTAATTTCCAAAACCTTAACAAGTAATTATGTTAAGTTGGATATTTTTGGAGCGCGCGTAACACCCTTGGAGCGCGCGTAACGCCCTTGTATTTGAAGGTAAACCGGTTAATATCAACAATATGGTTGGCAAGATTAAGGCACTTAGTTTCTTGTGGGTAAAGAACCGGGGAAGGAATACGAGTCTTACATGGGAGAAGTGGCTGGCTTTTAACTTCGAGTTGTAATGGGTAGTTGGGTTGTGTGTTTTGTTGCGGTGGGTTTTTGTTGTTTAAGGTTGGTTGGTTTTGTACTCTTTTGGTATGAGCGTCTTTCTTGTATCGTTGGTTTGTTTATATAAAAATTTTGATTGATCGTTAAAAAAACGAAAGTTGGATATTTTTGGTTTTTTAATAAATATTCGTGTGTTTTACTTTTGACTAGGTTAACCCTATGTCAACCTGTCATCAACAACTCCATTTCTAATTTTTATATCCCCAACATCTCACACATTCACATTCATCATCAGCAAAACCTAAAGACTCCGATCACCAGCCGGCACTCCGGCGATCCACCATGGCCGATATAGTCAAACAGATCCTCACACGACCGATCCAGTTAGCAGATCAAGTCATCAAATCCGCCGACGAAGCCTGCATCAACAAACAAGACTGCGCCGAACTCAAATCCAAGACCGAAAAACTCGCGGGACTCCTCCGCCAAGCCGCCCGTGCCAGCAGCGACCTCTACGAGCGTCCCACCAAACGCATCATCGACGACACCGAACAAGTTCTCGACAAGGCTTTGTCACTGGTCCTTAAATGCCGCAACAACGGCCTGGTCAAACGGGTGTTCACCATTATTCCGGCAGCCGCATTTCGTAAAATGTCGTCGCAGCTCGAAAACTCAATCGGAGATGTGTCGTGGCTGCTGCGTGTCTCCGCACCCAACAATTCAACCGACGAGTATCTGGGTCTTCCTCCCATCGCCGCCAACGAGCCCATTTTGTGCTTAATTTGGGAGCAGATTGCCATTTTGTACACCGGAACGCTAGACGACCGGTCCGATGCGGCCGCGTCGCTAGTGTCCCTTGCGCGTGACAACGATCGCTACGGGAAGCTGATAATCGAAGAAGGAGGGGTTAACCCGTTGCTTAAGCTGGCCAAAGAGGGGAATTGGAAGGCCAGGAGAACGCCGCCTTGGCGATCGGGTTGTTGGGCCGTGATCTGGAGAGCGTGGAGCATATGATCCACGCCGGTGTGTGTTCCGTCTTTGTTAAGATTTTGAAAGAAGGGCCGATGAAGGTGCAGGCGGTTGTCGCCTGGGCGGTTGCGGAGTTGGTGTCGCATTATCCGAAATGCCAAGATCTTTTTGCGCAGCATAATATTGTTAGGCTGTTGGTTGGGCATCTGGCGTTTGAAACAGTGGAGGAGCACAGTAAGTATGCGATTACTAGTAATAAGCCTACTTCAATTCATGCTGTTGTTTTAGCTAGCAATACTAATACTAATAGTAACGGTAATAGCAATAGCAATATCAATAGCAATAATAATAGTCGTAATTGTTCCAATGGGGTTAATGCTAACAAGGACGAGGACGATGATAAAACCGTGTTGCACATCCCACCGGATCCAACCCGCAACAACCGTTTAGAATGCATAGTGTTGTTACTAGCACAATGGCCATGAATAACCAAACCCGACCGCCTTCCAATGCGACCCAAAAACCTGAAAGTGTTACCGTCAAGAAGCAAAACCATCATCATCACACTAGTGTTTCGTTATCCGCCAATAGTTTACATAAAGGCCGAGAGTTAGAAGACCCTGCAACAAAAGCTTACATGAAAGCCATGGCTGCACGCGCTCTATGGCATCTAGCTGTCGAGAATTCGGGAATATGTAGAAGCATAACCGAATCCCGAGCTTTACTCTGTTTTGCAGTCTTATTAGAAAAGGGCCCTGAAGAGGTCCAGTTCAATTCGGCTATGGCGCTTATGGAAATCACAAGTGTAGCCGAGCAAGATTCTGAGCTTAGAAGATCGGCTTTTAAGCCAAACTCACCTGCGTGCAAAGCTGTAATCGAGCAATTATTAAAAGTTATAGAGAAAGTGGACTCGAGGCTCTTGCTTCCATGCATTAAGGCGATTGGAAACCTGGCTAGAACGTTTCGAGCCACAGAGTCTCAAATGATCCAACCGTTGGTCCAACTTCTCGATGAACGAGAGGCTGAGATAACCCGAGCGCTACAATCGCTCTAACCAAGTTCGCGTGTACTGAAAACTATCTTCATCTTGATCATTCAAAGGCAGTTATTAACGCAGGTGGAGCAAAACATTTGGTCCAGCTCGTTTATTTTGGGGAGCAAATGGTGCAAATACCGGCTTTAGTTTTGTTATGTTACATTGCTCTACATGTGCCCGATAGTGAAGAGCTTGCGCAGGCTGAGGTGCTTACGGTTCTTGAATGGGCTTCTAAACAGTCGGTTTTGATTCAAGATGAACAGGTTGAATCGTTGTTGCAAAACTCGAAGAGTCGGCTGGAGCTTTATCAGTCTCGAGGGTCGCGCGGGTTTCATTAGATAATTATGTTATGGTGATTGATTTGTTATGTGTTATATACATTAAAATTGTTTGGTTCAATTTTGGGTTTAATTTGTTTTCTATAAGTGTATGTTTGTTGTTGGTTAGTGTACATGGATGTGTGGAAAAGAAATACTAAAATTGTCAATTGTTTGGCATTCTTTTGGTATATTACTATGAAAAAGTGATTATGTTTTGATGTTTTGAGGATTTTTTTTTGTTATGATTATGAAAAAGTTATTGGTTCTGACATGCTGTATAGAGGGGACTAATCATATTATGTTAGTGTATCATATATGGTAAGTTTTATCATTGTCTATAGGGGTTGAAGATAGAGGGCAACATCCGTCATTCATTCTGGCTACCATGTCGATATGTCGTGCTATAATTCATTCTACATTATTTTGAATTATTATGATTATTAATAAATATCTACCTATAATAATATATATAAACGAAGACATAAAAATCCTATGTGTCGCGATGTGGTTGCTCCCCCTTTTTTTGGAGTCATCAGATTAGCTTAATTTTTAAATGGAGGATTCTCATGCATTTGACCCGGATTCATAGGTATGGGTCTTACCAAACCCATATATTTCTTAAACGGGTTATAACATCTCATTAAATTAAAAATTATTCTCATCAAATTATTTATGTAAAAATCCTATAAAATAGGATATAATAAAAAATAATATCTTATTTATTTTAAAAAATATATATATATATACATATATATATATATATAACATATATATATATATATATATATATATTATTTAAATTAAAAAACCAATTTGATAGTAAAAGAAATAAACGGGTCTTGGGTCTCATAAAACCATAGGTATATTATTAACTTTCATACAATAAAAACATATAAATTAAAAAAATAAATAAATATTAGAACAAAAAATATAAAACAATCCCGTAATATGAGGATAAAAACTAGAATTAATATATTTCTTCTCCTTTTATTAATTTTATATGCATAAGAATTTTGTAAATTTTATTTGTAGTAAATTGAATGACACCCATGGCCTGTCATCCGTCATATCACCTAATAGCTGTCAATCAACCTTTGCCACCACATCAGCGCCGTCTTAGATTTTCAATAAGGCTAGGCGCCGTCTAAGATATTAATCTCTAAAAGAGACATCAAGACCGTCTTAGATCTCATTCAAGGCTCGCCGCCATTCAAGACACAATCTCAATAAGAGCACATATCTTTTCTTTTTTCTTTTTTAATATTTCAAAAAAAAGTTTTATATTTTTTTTTTCTTAACTATTAATATATTATTAGTGAATCGGGCTGAAAGTTGTTGACAAAAAACATCTAAAGGGTCTAAAAATTTGAACAAGTTCATTATACATTAAATAATCTAATAAAATTTTATTGGTTTTGAGCCTATTAATGAAATATATCAATTTTTCATCATCATCGTACTTAGTATATCTCACCAATAGCAAAACTATGTTAGGGTCTGACGAGTGTAAGATGTAGACAACCTTACTTCTACCCTTTAGAAATAGAGAGCTGCTTCTGGTGAGACCTCCGGCTCGATAGTAAGTTTTGCATCAAGCCTTGGACATAATGCACCTAACACTCAACCATCGGGACGCCGCCGATTGGTTCATGTACCTTTGTCTTTCGGCTATCAACGCCTCCACATGATGCTTGATTAACATTCTGCCACTTTTAACGTTATTTTTACAATATTAGTAAAATAACGTCAAAATTAGTGCAATTTCACTTTTTCCCACCGAGGGTTCATACGTATATACATTATATGTTTAATAATTTGGATATGATTATATGTGACACATGCTTTAGTACATTATGCTGGCTTAAAAAAAATATTGTTAAACCCGTTGCGCTACGCAATGGGCAGGGCGACAAACTTCGCGATGCATGACGGACGTCCAGGTCGGTAAACTTGTTTAAAACCTGAATTTTTGAAACCCTAATCTCACAAAAACAACCATAGCTGTCTCCAAACGATTCTTGATGAAAACTATTATGCTATGAAGTGTTTATGCAATATGAAGGTTATATGATGTATGTGATGTATAACCATTTGTTGATCGATTAAAACATTAGGGTTTGTCGTATTAATGATTATTGTTAGCTTTGTTGAAATTAGATTGTTGACAGATTTGTACTCGCTTATGGTTTTGCTTGTAAATCGATGATGCATGTTTTTTTTTGTCTATTCTCGATGCTAGGTTATACTACTTCGAATATAACTTTTAGAAAACTATGGTTTGTGATTTTTCCCGTGGATCATAGTTTTCTGATTATACAAAGTCATATGTCAAATCAGATCTAGGAAGTTGTTTTCTGACCTAAGTTCCTGATATCATAACTTGATAATGACAAAATCATATGAGTTGATTCCACTTCTGTATTTTCATTCTTTGAGTTAGGAATCTAACCCAATTGGCCTTCCTTGATTTGGATTAGTATTGTGGCTTAACCAGGTCAATACTTTTTTGTGGCGCAAACTGATAAACAGTTTGTACCAATCTGTAATAAGTTATTTATTGTGAATTTTGTGTAGAAGAGAAAAATAAAATATTTTTTTAGAAACCCAACCCATATATATTTATGTGGGAAATTGTGTAGAATTTATTTTCATTCTATTCTTAGTTAATAAAATCCGTTTGTGCATGTTAAAATTTGTCTTTTAAACTGCATGATCAGTAATTGAGTTGGATAATAAATGCTTACTTGTTTGATCATGGTATGATGTAGGATGCATGCTAGATGAGAAGCATGAAAATCCACGGCGGATTCATCATATACAATCTAGTTTTGATATGATTGCACGAACACTTGATTAGGTTAACTATGTGTTAATGTGTGTAAAGAGAGAGAATTTGGGCAACACAACGAGGAAAATTCAATTATAATAACAAGTAATTAATTAGAAATAAGTTACATGGGTATTTATAGGTGATGACTCATTCTTTATACATCACATAGAGAATGAGCACCACCCCATACGCTACGCCATTCGCTATACAACCATAGCGAATGACTCTTAATACTTTACTTCACGTTCGTTAAACATCCTTAACGAATGAAACACAAAACTAATGGACTCATTCGCTATATAACCCATTGCGAATAAACCTTACATTAAATTAAGAAAAGACCCCCCTATACGTTAAGTCTAATTCCATATACATTAAACGAAGACCAAGACGAAAACTGATGTATCAAGAAACTCCTAATCGTCTTGAGCTTTGTGGCCTTCACATCTTGAGTCTTTTGGTCTTCCAATCAGCGCAATTATGAATCCCAAAAGCATGACAAAAAAGAACAACACGTTGGAATTATGTAGCTAGCTCATTGTCTTTGTTGTGCGCCCATTTGATCTGATTATGAAATAACATATCGTTATTAGACTTAGATAGGTTGACCACCCATATCGGATCCAGTATTTGAATAAACTCTAACATATCACCAGAACCCAAACGATGACGACTTCCTGTCTTATCATCATAGTACCACATGTTGAATCTCTTGTAAAGACTTTGAGGTAAAGTCTTTAAAGGGACTTTATTTAACGTTTAAGC